>NC_043013.1:45753257-45820757 GCF_006345805.1 Octopus sinensis | reverse complement strand
TCCTATTGTTAACTCTTTGCTTAACGCTATCAATTCTGTTCCAAACGCCATCGTCGGGGCGGCCCACCACCGGTTGTTGTTGATTCCCCTCGTCAACTGCCGCTTAACTAGTTCACTAATCTGGCCTCTGTAGTCTTTGCGTGCCGGATAACCAGTAACCGAGTTCGTCTTATCTAACTCGTCAATAATAATAATGGTGATGAAAAAGTTACATGGGTTTAAAATTATGTAATTTTAGCTAACCGAAAGCCTCCGTTGCAGGCACACGGAAAGTCGTGACTGTCTCCATAGGAACAGCACACACACACACACACACACATACACATACATACACACACGCGCGCGTGGTGGTGGAGGTGGTGGTGGTGGTGGTGGTGGTGGCGGTGCCAGTGTTGTTGTTGTCATAGCAACACTGTTCCAAATATGCTGAACAAATGAACAAGGTTTGAAAGTAAAAGTTATGCTCCATGTTTGAGTGACTCCTCAATTTTAGCAATAGAGTACAGTGAATTTTTAGGAGACGATTATTTAAATGTTTGTGTGTGTGTGTGTTTGTGTGTGTGTGTGTGTGTGTGTGTGTGTGTGTGTGTGCATGTGTGTGTGTGTGTGTGTGTGTGTGTGTGTGTGTGTGTTTCGCATTTTTCATTTTGTACATTACTTCATATTTAATCAAAATGAAATGTCAAGTTTAGGTCAACACTTAAAAAAATTTCATCCATCTTTCACACTTCGTCTTTCATCGCGATTCTTAAAACGCTTTTCTTTAGCAGATCTGTTGTTATTTTTATTGTACTTGTTATTGTTCTTGTTATTGTTGCTGTCATTGTTGTTGTTGTTGTTGTTTGTGTCAGATCAGCTCTGCTGGACGTATGTTGCTTGACGAACAACTCGGTGTAATTCACTCACTCAATATTCCAGACATACAACGGTTCCTACCTTCTTACAGTCCACACAGCACACATCAACATTCAATGGTTTATTACATGAGTTGCACTGTGGCAGTCAGATAATATTGTATCTCTTCACTACTATTCTCTCTCTCTCTCTTTTATTTGTTAGTATTTTCTCCTGGTCGTCACGCATAAAAAAGAAGAGCTAGAAGCAATCAGAGCATGATACATACTATTCTTCTGTATTTATTATCGGTGGTGTCTGCCCCAGTATAATGTTTAGGGTTAATGGGAATATTTCTAGCAGGCCGAGCAACACCGTAGAGCCTCCTTTGTTCAATGAGTAATCCCTCTTTCTGTAAGACAGTAAATGTGGTTTGAGTGAGATTCGGTTGCTATTTCTAGAATATCGATGGACCACGTAGAGCTTTCTCTCAGTTCAACAAGAGTTTTCAAAACAAATTTTATTATCGGTGGTGTCTGCCCCAGTAAAATGTTTAGGGTTAATGGGAATATTTCTAGCAGGCCGAGCAACACCATAGAGCCTCCTTTGTTCAATGAGTAATCCCTCTTTCTGTAACACGGCAAATGTGATTTGAGTGAGATTCGGTTGCTATTTCTAGAATATCGATGGACCACGTAGAGCCTTCTCCTTAGTTCAACAATCAAAACAAATTTTATCCTGTTTGTACCACGATGAAGGCAAGGATACAGAAGCTGCTTGTTGGGAATAAGTGTGAAGTTGTATGGAATATATGGATGTTTTCTGATTATCGAAATATTGATGAATTTGTGTAAGAGATCATTCCAGATAACTTATGTGATAAAAGATGGAAGTGGAGAGATGTAATAGAACAAAAATTACACTAAATGAAGCAATAACGATGATGTACCAAAGTCACATTTCAAAGCAAGTCGGCTGATCATGTTGGAAGGCCAGGACTTATAGAGTTAATTTCCTGTCAAAGCTTGTATAAATTTCATCCATTTTCTCCCAATTTTTCGCTCTAATTTACACAGATGTCCTCATAAATTATTTGTACAACGCTCTTTCTCTTTTCTAGACATTTCGCCATGAAGCTCCTGCTGATAATTTTGTCGTCTGTTGTTGTTGCTACTCAGGCAAGTAAGTACTGCTTTGAAAGCATTTACCTGTATATCCTCATGACTAATCATTAGTTCATTTAATGTCTGTAGCTGTCAATGCTTGCATAACAAGTTAGATACATCTTCGACAGCCTCACCCATCACCATAGCAACAGCAAGAGGTGTTTGTGTTATGGCAAGCAACATTATGTGAAGTCGAGCGTATGTTGTTGCTATTATACTGGAGGCTTTACAGCTCGATGGCCTTCCCAATGTCCGCCCGTCCACTAGCACATGATTAAAGCAAATATATAGCATTATTTAAATATAATTATCTTAAAAGGAAGATATATTGACGCCGTGCATCATAGATACCTTCATGCGTGTGTCGTGGCTCCATAAATATACGTGGGTTTTTTTTTTAATTAAGAGACGGAGTTATTTCACTTATAGTAATAAAGCCAACATCAAGTTTCTGGGCCCTGGATTGCTTGTTATCATAAAGGATGTTTACCTATGGTTGTCTTTGATAATCAAAGGTTATATTGCTGTTGTTCTTTATCCCTAATTTGGCACTGACCGAGTAGATATATGATCTACGGTATTGCATCCACCATCACCTTTTTCCCTTGAACACAGGGCATCTAGAATTACTTTATCCTTTATATAATTCCATTAAAATCAGTGGTTCTCAAACTGTCTATATGGCTCCTGAGCCATTTGTGGGGTCCACGCAACAAAATAATAAACCGGTGATCTAAAATGGTATTTTAAGGGCCTCTGAATAAACATTTGTTTTAGATGTATTATTGGTATGTATTGCAAAAAACAGCTAGGTTTCTTTCTTTAACATTTTGCATACTTCGACCTATAAAAGTTAATATATGAAAAACAGAATAGGAATTTTGAAAGAAGTTTCTATAAAACTAGTTTTTAAACATGGAATGGATATGGGAATTCACCAGAATGAAATAGTCATCAAAGGAGTCCATACGACATAGTTGAGAACCCCTGTTTTATAATGTAGCAGGTAATAATTAATTGATATTTCTAGTAAGTCGTACGACCACGCCAACTCACTCTTTTTGTGCATGGTATCTTCTTGTATTTGATGTCCACCACAAGAGAGAGAAAGTCGTGAAATATCATCATAGTACAAGTGATATATACACGGATATATAAAGTTCAAACGGTGGAATAAATTATTATGCCTTGAGAAAGACGACAACGTTTACGTTTCCGGCAGGATTTTTCGTTAGAGAAAAGGTTGTGATGTTCTGTGATGTTATTAGATGAATGTCCAGATAGGAGGAAGGAGAGGGAAATGTTATGAGTCGGAAAAATAGAACGGGAGGTGTTGACAATATCCAGGAGTAACAGTCATAGTAAAGGAGGGAGTGGAAAAAAAGCAGCAGATAGAAACATTGAGGAGGGAGTTGATAAGAACAGCTGCAAACCAGAGGAACTTGACACATGCTTACGCACATACACACACACATACATGCACGGACATATATACGTTTATATATATAATTGTTATTTTTGTGGTGGTGGTGTGGGAAGTCTCACCTTCAATTTATCATCGTGATCCATTCGTTTTGTGTGTGTGTGTGTGTGTGTGTGTGTGTGTGTGTGTGTGTGTGTGTGTGTGTATTTATCAAGGCGGCGAGCTGGCAGAAACGTTAGCACGCCGGGCGAAATGCTTAACGGTGTTGCGTCTGCCGTTACGTTCTGAGTTCAAATTCCACCGAGGTCGACTTTGCCTTTCATCCTTTCGGAGTCGATAAATTAAGTACCAGTTACGCACTGGGGTCGATGTAATCGACTTAATACCTATGTCTGTCCTTGTTTGTCCCCTCTATGTTTAGCCCCTTGTGGGTAATAAAGAAATAGGTGTTTCGTCAGCCATTACGTTCTGAGTTCAAATTCCGCCGAGATCAACTTTGCCTTTCATCCTTTCGGGGTCGATTAAATAAGTACCAGTTACGCACTGGGGTCGATGTAATCGACTTAATCCCTTTGTGTGTCCTTGTTTGTCCCCTCTATGTTTAGCCCCTTGTGGGCAATAAAGAAATAAGAATCGTTAGCACGATGGGCAAAACACTGAGCGGCATTTCGTCCGTCTGTAGGTTCTGAGTTCAAGTTCCACCGAGGTTGTCTTTGCCTTTCACCCTTTTAGGGTTGATAAAATAAGTACCAGTTACGCACTGGGGTCGATGAAATCGACTTATCACCTCCCCCAAAACTGCTGGCCTTGTGCCAAAATGTAAAACCGTCCACAGCCACACAGTAACAACATTAACACAGTCCGAGAATAAAGCAGTAAAAGCAACAAGGCACACACGGGTTCGATATCAATACACAGCTACCCT
The DNA here is from genome assembly GCF_006345805.1 of Octopus sinensis. Classification (NCBI taxonomy): domain Eukaryota; kingdom Metazoa; phylum Mollusca; class Cephalopoda; order Octopoda; family Octopodidae; genus Octopus; species Octopus sinensis. Next base: position 45,816,409 of record NC_043013.1, on the reverse strand, counting down.
TTGGTGGTAATGAATGGAGTGCAGGTATTTCATCTGTCCATTATACCTTCTAACACCTGTTATTAAGTATATCTTATGTTTTACTCTGTTTTGATATTTCAGTTACCTGTGCTCAGTACAGACTCGTGACGTTTTCAAGGGATTTTCCAGCATGTGAAGAGGATGGATCGTACTCCCGGCTGCAGTGTAAAGGCCCAATGTAAGCGAAATACTTGTTCAATACTTGTAATATATTATAACAACGTGTGTGTATGTGTGTAGATAGATAGATAGATAGATAGATAGATATAGATAGATAGATAGATAGATAGATAGATAGATAGATAGATAGACAAATAGATAGATAGATAGATAGATAGATAGATAGATAGATAGATAGATAGATAGATAGATAGATAGATAGATAGATAGATAGATAGATAGATAGATAGATAGATAGATAGATAGATAGATAGATAGATAGATAGATAGACAGACAGGCAGACAGGCAGAGAGAAGACAGACAGACAGACAGACAGACAGACAGACAGACAGATAGATAGATATAGATAGATAGATAGATAGATAGATAGATAGATAGATAGATAGATAGAGAGATAGAGAGATAGAGAGAGAGAGATAGAGAGAGAGAGATAGAGAGAGATAGATAGATAAGGTTGGAATGAATGTTTTGTCACACTTCAAGATGAGAAAGCAACAAATGCTCCTTTCGTCTTATTTGTCAAGATAATTTTTTGCTACATTATTGGATAACATAACCCCCATCTATTTCACAAATCGTTGTTCCTTCAGGCTCAAAATTCTTTAGGCTTCGGAGCAAAGAATTGCGTAATATCATTTTTAACCTCTTGGCAATTATTAAATTGTTTTTCCTTTATGCAATGATCTGAAAAGATGATAGACGGTGCAAGATCTGAAGAATAAGGAATATGAGGCAAGACCTCTACATTTAGCACCATAATATGTTTCTGAGCGGTTTAGGAAATATGTGGTCTTGCATTATCATGTATGACCAACAGTCCTTTACGATTGGTCACTGATGAGACTTTTTCAGACATTTTTTTTTTGCTACGTTTCCTATTGACGACAACTCTTCGCATTTGCTGTTCCATTTTGGTTTAATACATCATGATAGTCGACTCTCTTCATATCTCACCAAACACAAATCATAGCTTGGCATTAACACTGGTTGTCAAATGGTTATGGGAGACAAACGAACAAACAAACATACCCACATACAACGGGATTCTTCCAGTTTCTGTCAACCAAATTCACTCACAAGGCTTTGGTCAGCCTTGGTTATATTAGAAAACACTTGCCTAAAGTGCCATGCAGTGGAACTGAACCTGGAACCATGCGGCTTGGAAGCAAGTTCCTTATTTCTTTACTACCCACAAGGGGCTACACACAGAGGGGACAAACAAGGACAGACAAACGGATTAAGTCGATTATATCGACCCCAGTGCGTAAATGGTACTTAATTTATCGACTCCGAAAGGACGAAAGGCAAAGTCGACCTCGGCGGAATTTGAACTCAGAACGTAGCGGCAGACGAAATACCTATTTCTTTACTACCCACAAGGGGCTACACACAGAGGGGACAAACAAGGTCAGACAAACGGATTAAGTCGATTATATCGGCCCCAGTGCGTAAATGGTACTTAATTTATCGACTCCGAAAGGACGAAAGGCAAAGTCGACCTCGGCGGAATTTGAACTCAGAACATAGCGGCAGACGAAATACCTATTTCTTTACTACCCACAAGGGGCTAAACACAGAGAGGACAAACAAGGACAGACAAACGGATTAAGTCGATTATATCGATCCCAGTGCGTAACTGGTACTTATTTAATCGACCCCGAAAGGATGAAAAGCAAAGTCGACCTCGGCAGAATTTGAACTCAGAACGTAGCGGCATCCGAAATACCTATTTCTTTACTACCCACAAGGAGCTAAACACAGAAAGGACAAACATGGACAGACATAGGTATTAAGTCGATTACATCGACCCCAGTGCGTAACTGGTACTTTATTTTATCGACCCCGAAAGGATGAAAGGCAAAGTCGACCTCAGCGGAATTTGAACTCAGAACATAGCGGCAGACGAAATACCAGTAAGCATTTCGTCCGACGTGCTAACGCTTCTGCCAGCTCACCGCCTCAGCTTCTTACTACACACCCACGCCTGCACCTATGTTACAAGTGTTTGTTTTGGTTTAGCTTAAAAGCGTGTTGAAAACGAGCGCTCGTCTTGTGAAAAATTCCTGTCCATTAAACCAAAATCATTCTATAATTCTTAGACAGGCACAAAGCTTCAAATTCGGGAGAGTCGATTACACTGAATCCAGTACTTGACTGGTATAATGTTTTATCAACTCTAAAACGATTATAAACGATGTTGGTCACGGAGGGGTTTAAACTCAGAATGTAAAAGGCCATAACTAAATATCACAAGAAATTTTGACCAACGCTTTGATGTTCTCATTCCATTGCCAAAGATTCTTATTCATCGAGTATACCCAAAACCTACATTTTTATTGGAAATTCTGGGAGTTGTCACATATGCCATGACACCTTATAAACTGATATACATGTTATATATGTATACATAACTTAAATATTACAAATATTTTACATTTTGATCGAACTGGTGCGTTGATTTTCTTTGTGAAAATTTATAATTTACTCCTGACAGTTAAGAGAAATAAACTATCGCTTGTACACTAGTATCTTGAATTCTAAGAATCGGTCAGAAATTTTTTCCAATGGATATGTTATCAAATAAAGCATCGATTATTCTTTAAGTTATTAACTGTTGAACTCGAAGTAGATAAAGATATAAATCATAACTCGTAAATATTGGATTAAAAACTCTTTCAGATGAAAAAAAAAAAGATTGAAAGATACCCGTATAACTCGAACCTACAACTTCTGCAAGCATAACAGGCGTTCTACCATTGGAACAAAACAATTGTTCAACTTTCTCAATCCATTGAAGAAGCTTTGTTCTTTGTACGTTTTTTGTGTCATAATAATTTAGAAATTTTGATAAAACGTGAAATAATTAGTGCTTAGCTGTAGATACTGAAGTAGAAAATAAAAGCTAATAAATGTTTGGTTTATGAAGTAGATGGGGAGTAGTCGGAGGTCATGGAAGTACCTGAGTTGATCTGATGAAAGAAAGGATCAAAGCTGGTGATGTCAGTGTAAGTCATTTCAATAAACTTATTTCATTTCAGCTTTCATGGATAAAAACCGAGACAGGAGACATTTATAAATTTCGTAAATACTTTGGAATACAACATTGTATTACTGAAGCTATAGGATACGGTTTAAAATTCTGGGAAGTACAAAGTTCATCATGGATTACCAAACTTGACAACTAATTCTGTTTTCGAAAACAACAGTAAAGAATCCACATGAATAATCGACCTGCTAAAAATAGCAACTAGATTTTCCTCAGATCACACCCTTTTTATGAACTCATTCAACGACGTGCCTTTAGGCAAAAAGATGCAATGGTCACAGTTAGAATGTCTTTGATCATAGATCTGCCTGATCTATAAAACAACTATTAATTCCGTTCACCTATTTCAATAAATGTTATCCAACTCCCAGAATTAAGGTCTGTGAAAGGTAGGAGAGTCCAGTTTGCTGGACATTGTTGTAGAGCTGAAAAAGAAGTAATTTCTACTCTTCTCCTCTGGAAGCCATCTACTCGCAATACCAGAGGGCGCACACTCTCCTACCCTGATATAATCTCCAGGGATACAGGCATCCAGCAACAGGACCTCCGTAATGCCATGATGGACCGTGGAGTCTGGCGTAGCATGGTAAATTCCATTGTCTCGACCACGGTCGAACAATGATGATGATGAAGGTCTGATTCCGAAATGTAATACTCACATGTTGGAAAGATTTGTATTTTAAAAAGAATTTTAGATCTTTTCTTCATTTAATGTATGCCCAGTCGAAAGCTACTTTATATGTTGTGACAGGGAAGTACCTCAAATTAATCATGTTTCCCTTTTCTTACAGTTGCTTCTGTTTTACATCTGCTGGACATTTCGTGGAGGACCTTTTCGTCAACAAGACTGATTCGGTAGGCATGGATTGCAGTAAGTAGATTTCAAGACAATTATCTGGTATATACAGAAATAAAGCCCCTAATTTCTCCGACAAAAATGAGAGATAATTGTCAAACTCTCCACACCATGGAAATTAATAATGAAATTTGCTGTAAAGAAACTAAATGTGGATCTTTTCGGTTTGACCGGCAGTTTTTAACATAATTTCTAGGTAACTAAAAAATTTTAAACTTCGTATACTGGTAGAATGTGTTTATAAAACATCTTTTTCTCTTGGCTTTATTGAGAAAATTCTATAGTTTGTAAGATATTTGTTGTTTTTTTCTTCAATTTCTGCAATTTCAACCAATCAGTGACGTAAAAAAACATTCTGTGCCGTATGAATATGTCCCTCGTTTAAGAAACAGATTGGGTTTATTTACATTTGTGAAGAAAAAAAGATACCTTTCCCCCACCCCTAAGCCTAACCCTAACCCTAAAATAGATTGAAATGCAATAGATCGATACTAGGGTCATAATTATGGGTGACAATTTCATATGACACCGCTTAAAAAAACTGCCGTTCAAACCGAAAAGATCCCTAAATGTAACTGATATGCCTAAATTACATTTTTAATCTATCAAGCATGAATGTTGTTGATCAAAATTATTGACTGTATCTTGTTTTGTTTTTTTTTTTTGCTTTGTTTCTTCAAGATTGTGCTGCTGAAAAAGCAGAAAGCAAATTGAGAGGAGAAAATTCCAAACTTTATCGGTGTCTTCCAAACGGCAATTATGACAAAGTTCAATGTCAGGCTGACTCTTGTTACTGCGTAAACAGTAAGGGAATTCAGGAAGGAGATTCAGTGCCTGTTGCAAGCATGCATACACTTCCATGTTATGGTAAGTAGAATAATTTATCTACTAAAGTCTAAACTTCAGAGGTAATATGGTTATGTGAATGAGTCTACAGATGACAGATAACGGGACTTCTACAAGTATTTCAATGAATTTCTCGCCAGGTATTTCTCTGTATTTCATTTAAACTTATCGGAAATGCATTTGCCTGATCGGAGATAATACCTGATCTGAGATAATACCTTAAAACTGAGATAATCCCTTAAAATGCAACATCATGAAAAAAATCATAACAGTCATTTAAAACATGGCTACAGTATGACCGGGTGATTATGAAGTTTACTTCACAATCATATGATCTCGGGTTCGATCCCACTGCATGGATTCACGAACAAGTTATTTTTACTTCAGCTTGGGGTCGACCCAAGCCTTTGTGAATGAAATTGAGTCGCTGAAACTGTGTGAGTGAAATTATGTATACAGTCATAGAAAGCATGCCAACGCTGGCTTTGGAGTATGGCAAAGTCCAAACTCGTCAGATCCTGTCATAATATATGTGTGTGTGTGTGTATACTCTCTTTTACTCTTTTACTTGTTTCAGTCATTTGACTGCAGCCATGCTGGAGCACCGCCTTTAGTCGAACAAATCGACCCCAGGACTTATTATTTGTAAGCCCAGTACTTATTCTATCGGTCTCTTTTTGCCGAACCGCTAAGTGACGGGGACGTAAACACACCAGCATCGGTTGTCAAGCAATGCTAGGGGAACAAACACAGACACACAAACATATACACACACACTTATATATATATATATACATATATACGACGAGCTTCTTTCAGTTTCCGTCTACCAAATCCACTCACAAGACATTGGTCGGCCCGAGGCTATAGTGGAAGACACTTGCCCAAGGTGCTACGCAGTGGGACTGAACCCGGAACCATGTGGTTGGTAAGCAAGCTACTTACCACACACCCACTCCTGCGCCTATATATATATATAATGACAGAGTGTAATTTGAGGGAGATTTGGCTTTTACTTCCTGCTGGTTCTTAATTGAGGTTCATTCATTGGTTTGCATTCGGCGATCTGCAGAAACGTTAGCACGCCGGGCGAAATGCGTAGCAGTATTTCGACTGCTGCTACGTTCTGAGTTCAAATTCCGCCGAGGTCAACTTTGCCTTTCATCCTTTCGAGGTCGATAAATTAAGTACCAGTTATGCACTAGAGTCAATGTAATCGACTTAATCCGTTTGTCTGTCCTTGGTACTCACAGGGGAGATGGGCACAGTGGAGTTACTCAGAACACAACAATTACTGTTTGTCTGCAATTACCATTGTTTCATGCAATGTTTGTGGTTACTGCTGCTACTGCTCCTGCTCTGCCAGTAAGAGATATTTCGACAATGTTGGCCCCTGTCTATAACTATATCTCCACTGACTCTCTTTCAGCCAAAGAATTATTGCATCCTTGCCTTTTTTTACTTGACCTTGTCTTGTATTTCTGATTGTAAACTTCTATCTATCAAATAAACTCGCCCCTTCTTTTGCATGGTAAATAAACGCTCCCCTTGTGCTTTATTTCCGATCATTTGTGATTTCGTCCTAAATTGTCAATAGATCTAACTTTCTCCTTTATTGCAGATATACACTCTCCTTGTCCTATGTTGTAAATAAACTATGATCTTGTCCTAAATTTTAAATAAACTTTAATCTTTCGTATATTTCGGATGAACCATGAGTTTATTCTAATCTAATGCTCTATATTTTCAGAGAACAGATCATAGCTGTCTCAATGGAGAGTGAAAGTTTCACAAGTCAGAAGATATTCAATGAAATAAAGACATAGATCCATTTAAATTCGTTGTTTCATGTTAATTAGATTTCTGCTAATCAATAAAGATCTCTCAGACATTCTAATCTAAAAGAGAAAGTTAAGGTAAAATTCCAAATTAAATACTGTACAGTAGTTTAGTTTACAATATTTAAGTTTTAAATCAGAAAGAAGTCAAGATTATCTACTGAAATCCAGTAATATACTGAGGTCAAGTGAACCAGACTATGTGCCATAGAAAGGCGGCGAGCTGGCAGAAACGTTAGCACGCCGTGTGAAATGCTTAGCGGTATTTAGTCTGCTGTAACGTTGTGAGTTCAAATTCCGCCGAGGTCGACTTTGCCTTTCATCCTTTCGAGGTCGATAAATTAAGTATCAGTTACGCACTGGGTCGATGTAATCGACTTAATCCGTTTGTCTGTCTTTGTTTGTCCTCTCTGTGTTTGGCCCCTTGTGAGTAGTAAAGAAATAGGTATTTCGTCTGCTGTTACGTTCTGAGTTTAAATTTTGCCGAGGTCGACTTAATCAGTCTGTCTGTCCTTGTTTGTCCCCTCTGTGTTTAGCCCCTTGTGGGTAATAAAGAAATAGGTATTTCTTATGCCGCTACGTTCTGAGTTCAAATTCCGCCGAGGTCGACTTTGCCTTTCATCCTTTCGGGGTCGATTAAATAAGTACCAGTTACGCACTGGGATCGATATAATCGACTTAATCCCTTTGTCTGTCCTTGTTTGTCCCCTCTGTGTTCAGCCCCTTGTGGGTAATAAAGAAATAGGTATTTCGTCTGCCGCTACGTTCTGAGTTCAAATTCCGCCGAGGTCAACTTTGCCTTTCATCCTTTCGTGGTCGATAAATTAAGTACCAGTTACGCACTGGAATCGATATAATCGACTTAATCCCTTTGTCTCTCTTTGTTTGTCCCCTATATGTTTAGCCCCTTGTAGGCAATAATGAAATAAGAAAGGAGACGTTTTGATTTCCTGCTGAATCACTTCCCATTTACCTTTCATATCTATGATTTCCAACCATGTTGTAATTGACATACGGCCCTCAAAACGAAACGCCCCCGCCCCCGTGTTATAATTAAAAAAGCAATCAAAGAGATGGAAATTATTTCTTCTGGAAGAGGTCTTTTTCATTTTTTAAAGAAAAACTCTGAAATATAATTGATAAAAGTTGAAGTACAAGCATAAATTAAATTTAATTTTTTACCCACGCAAATGTAAACAACACGCGCGCGCACACACAAACACACACAAATACACACACATACATATAGGGATGTAAAATGCTAGGGACTCCCAAACCTTTGGGGTAAGAAGCATCCCTACCTTTATTAGTGACTATAAATCTACTCGGGCCATTCTGTAAAGTAAGTAAAGACATGGGCCCGAAAGGACCCTTTAATTTTGCTGAGGACATAGCTACATCTCTGGTGTTTGTGCCATGAAAAAACATAGCTACTGACGAGGGACAAAGATGAAATAAATGAACAGAATACAACCTTAAGGCTAGAGAGAGACGAAAGTGTGGGTAACGCTGGAAGGAAACACCTAAAGGATGAGAAACAGAAGTACAACAGACAGCAGAACAGGAAGATACGACCGGTTGCTTCAGTTATTGGCGTGAAAAAGAAAGGAGAAAGAGAAAAAGGAAAAAAGGATGACCGCGGGTCACGTGTCAGTAGTAAGGGGGAGAAAAGTGGCAGCGGAAAGAGGAAAAAAAGAGAGCGAAAGAGGAGAAGGAGAAAGAGAGAGAAGGAGGAAGAGACAGAGAGAGAAAAAAGAGAAAGAAGAAAGAAGAGTAGTAGTAGTAGTAGTAGTAGCAGCAGTAGTAATAGTATTAGCAGCAGCAGCAGTAGTAGTAGTAGTAGTAGTAGTAGTAATAGTAGTAGTAGTAGTAATAGTAGTAGCAGTAGTAGCAGTAGTAGTAGTAGTAGTAATAGTAGTAGTAGCAGCAGCAGCAGTAGTAGTAGTAGTAGTAGCAGCACTAGCAGCAGTAGTAGTAGTTATTACATTGCCACAAGAAGGTTAGACATTATGTTTCATAAGGAAGGAATGACATTGATTCAACTCAAATAAATTTATTTTACTTTGTCAAACCAAGCAGGATGAAAAATTAAAGTTGATGGCTCCAGCAGAGTTGCAACATTAAAAGGAGATAATTAGAAATTCCCATGTGGCTACCCCCACTGAAATGATATCAAAGTGGTATTATCACATCCATGTATCACATAATGTGACATATTCTGTGGAGTAGTCGCTGATTGCCTGCACTTCTGTTTCAGCTTTTTGGCTGGAAACAGATAGTCGTGCTTTTTGAGAAAAGGCATGACTATCACAACTTCTTGTTTTTCTTCCATTGTGGAATTTGGATTCTATAGTATAAAACGACAGTAATATTACTACAAGTAAAAGTAATAACGATAACCGCTACGACTACTACTACTGTTTCATTAACTACTGCAATAACACCGAATAAATTCAGTGGTCATGTGGACAAGATGCTATCAGCTTCTTTGCAAGATTCCCGAGTTCAAACCTAGTTTCTGTGGTACTTTTATTTTTTGTTTTTTGTTGTTGTTTTTTTCTGTTGTTTTTTTTTTGCTATGTCATGTCGTAACCTGGGTACAGTAATCTTTATATATAAAAGTCAAGTTGTGTGTCTGTCTCCTACGATTTAGATTCCTAACTACTCCCACATTTTGCGTTGCAGTTTAACTAAAACCGGGTATCTTATAGTCGTGATTCATATCGAGCCCTTCTGGGTATTAGCGCGCGTCTACGATGAGTCTACGATTTTAAAAAAAATTTACCATCATTTTTTTCCATTTTAATGCATTTTTTTCGCTATTATATAAGGGAAGTAACTCTCTAAAAATGTCTAGGATGAGTCAACGATTTTAAAAAAAATTTACCATCATTTGTTTTCCATTTTTAATGCATTTTTTTTTTTGATATTTTTTGGCTATAACTCTAAAAATGCTTATATAGTTATTTCCCTTACAAACGCGAGCAACGCCGGGCGATACTGCTAGTCACTAATAAAAAAGAATAAAACAAGAAGCCACAAAAGAGAAAGTGAGAAAGATTGATTCAGATGATTCAGATGTGAAAATATAGGACAGGGTTTCCTGTAGCTTGAAGACTCTCGTGGGAATAATACTTCCAGAACTACTACTATGATGTTGATGATGATGATGATGATGATTATAATAACCGGTTCTAATTTTGGGTCAAGGGCCAGCAACTTGTTGTGGAGAGCGGTTTACTCAATATCAATACCAGCAACTCCAGTACATGACTGGTACTTATCGAGCCCTGAGAGATGGAGGGTAGGGTTGCCCTCTGCGGCATTCGAGCTCAGAACATCAACAGCTTGAAGAAATATTGGAAGGTATTTGTTTTCCTGATCCTCCGATGATTCTGCCAATGCAACAATAACAATAATAATTGTTCTAATGTAAGAATAATTCAAGATGATGGATAAAAACCTATTTATTGTTAAATGCGATAATTTGGGCTATTTACATGTTTTAGGACAACTGAAACAAATTTGTAGCGATATTTTGATGTTTATTGTTAAATAAAGTTCATCATAATATTTCACCGTCATTTAGATCTTTATATTTAGATCTATATAGATCTTTATATATATTCTTTTCTAATGTATATCATTATACACTCTATATGTTGTCGGTTGTTCCTTTTCGAGCCATGCTTGGCTCATAAGGCCGGTTTCCCGATTTCCTTGGTGTATAGGTTCTCCACCTGAACAAGACGCCGGTCCGTCGCAGGTGAGCTGCAAGATGCAGGAGGAAAGAGTGAGAGAAAGTTGTGGCGAAAAAGTGAGCAGAAGTTCGCCATTGCCTTCTGCCGGGGCTGCGTGGTACTTAGGTGTTTCGCTCATAAACACACAAATAGCCTGGTCTGAGATTCGAACCCGCGATCACCCGACCACGAGTATGCAACTCTAACCACTAGGCCATGTGCCTCCACATATACTTTATATTGTTTGTGCAATTGCAAACTGAGGAATCTTTTTATGAGTACTAACGGATTACTTGAATCCATATATCGTGACTCATATATACATATATATATATATTTATGTCTGGTCTGTATGTATGTATGTATGTATGTATGTATGTATGTATGTATGTATGTATGTATGTATGTATGCGTGCGCGCACACCTGTGTATGCGTGTATGCGTGTGTGTATCATTATTTGCAGGACTTCCAATAGAATCAAGGAATTTTAATAACAAGGACACCAAGGTAGAGTCGAGGACAACACCCGTGTATCAACTGTGTGTACAGACAGCCACGCACTTTTCAAAGCATTTACGGATTTGTCCTTACAGTTACGCATGCGTCAACAAGTATGGACCAAATGCACTCAACGTATACACTAAATCACACAAGAGTATACTTTAGCATGCAGTCCACGGTCTACTGTGGGCTCAAGATCCAACGCAGGAAAAGTTCCGAGTATGGTACAGTATAAGTATTAACACAAATGGGCTGTGGTTCGCTACAGCTGTTTCAAACATGTTTTTTTAATGAACAAATCAATTACATCATGTACAAAACGCGTTTTCTTCGAGTGAATTAAAATTAAAATAAATTGTAACATTTAGGATTTTTTACACAAAGAGTATAGAATGCATATTGACTCTCTCATCTCGGTGCCGGTAGAGGAATTTTAGAATTGAGGAATTTTGTCTCTTTTTATAGTATTATTGAGTGTGTAGGGGGTGGAGAGAAATATACACACACGCTCTCTCTCTCACTTTCTCCCCATTCTTCACCCTCTTGTACAATCTTATATATCTCTCCACCCCTACACACTCAATAATACTATAAAAAGAGACAAATTCCCTGAAAAATTTAAATCTGACGACTCCACTAGAGTGAACGCAAGCGCTAATATATGATTTATAAAAACATGTGACATATTAATAAATATCTGTAAATAAAAACCATCCATATTTCTGAGTACCTCATTTCTGCTAATCTATATATATATATTATTATATATATGTATGTATGTATATATATATCTATATATATATATATATATATATATATATATATTATATATATATATATGTATGTATGTATGTATATATATATATATATTGTGCATCGAGAAAGTCATTAGGCTAATAAACTAAAATAAACTCACGCACTGGTTCAATACCTCTTCTTTATTTTCTAGCTAATTGTTAATATCTAACCAACTAACTAATCGATCGTTTGTTTAATTGTTTAATGCGATCGTTAAACAATCAACCGGTTGTCTATCAAAGTCATTTTGTTAATTGATTAGATATTTAACCGATTGACCACTGAATAAAGAAGTGATATTAAACCAGTGCCTGTGTTTAGTTTTATCTTTATTGGCAATACCCTTCCTAAACTCAACAAACTTTGTTCCAGCACCAAGAATCTTGCAAACAAAATACAAAGAAACTATATACATACATACTACATGCATACACATATATATATATATATATATATATATATATATATATATATATATATCTATATATATATATATATCTATATATATATTATATATATATATATATATATATCTATATATATATATATATATATATTATATCCTCCATACATACATACACACATACATATATACATACATACATACCTGCACAAATACACCGGTTAGTAGACTTAATTTCGTCATCCAGGTTGCCTTTAGCCAATCCATTATGTTGCAAATATTTGGGCCAACCTTCCAGTTTAAAGATAACTTCCTCCTTCATATTTAATCGGACCGCGAAGATATGTAAAGAATGTTTGGTGTTATCTCCCCTCGTGACTTAAGGATGAAAAAAACATGAAAAAAACATGAAAAAAACATGTACAGGCATGCATCAACGCGCATGTGCGCACACATGCACACACACATATATATGCACTCACAAGCACACGCACACACGCAGATTTTGGTCCGCACCGGTAAGACTTGTGTTATTGAATTAAATCGACAAGAAAAGTACATTGCGCTTGCTGTGAGGAATGGAAGATTCGTCGTTTTGGAGAGAGTCCCCCTCCGGGAAAAAGTTGACAGGAGAAAAATTAATGCAACAAAACAGAGTTTTACGCTCAATAAGTTACAAAAATTAGATGAAACTGATAAGGAATGCAGTACAACGTTAGCTTCGTACATGAACAGGTAGTAGTAGGAGGGAGAAGCAGGGTGAGAAAGGCAAAAGGAGAGAGGAATGCAAAGAGGAAGAAGAGGTGTGGGTGGAGTTTAGAAAGAGGTGAACGGAAGAGATGAGGTGAGAGGGGAGTTGAATGATGAGAACTTGATGAGCTAAAAGGAGGTGTTGGAGAAGGAGGACCAATCATTTAAACCTGTCGGTTTAAGCTGTTTCCTAGAGAGATGGATCCATAAAGTGCGGAGCTACCGCACACACTGGTGAGTGATGGAATATCCTGTTGTGTTGAAGTGGACGGCGACAGGTTGACCAAACATGCGTAGTCGTATGCTTTGAATAAGCTCCCGAAAGCTATCGGCAGGAGCGCTGCAATGTTTGCATATCATACAATAGAGAAGACGATGTGAAACGAAGGTTCTGAGGAATGTGATATTGTGATTTGGGCCAAATGGTGGTTATAACATTGTTGATGTTGAGGCAAGTGTTGTCCCTTCGGCGAGTGCATTTAAAAGTACCTGATTATATGGTACTGGACAGTTTGGAGTTTATTACTAGGAGGTTTCTGGAGCTCCTATCTTTCTATAGAACGAAGATAGATGGTGCGGGTAAGATTGAGCCAGTTGCAGTGTCAGAAAGTGAAATTGAGAAGCTGAGGAAGACTTTATCTTTCAGTGAGAGAATGGATGGATGAAAAGAAAGAGGTAGAGTGAAATACTGTTTTTGGACCTACATAAAGAGGTTAACAGACCAGCACCAATCTTTTAGAGTCTGTTTGAACGTATGTACCTACTGAATTCTATGAACCGTCTCTTTCTCTGAACCCAACGGCAAAAGACTAAGAACTTAGTTAAGAATGTCTGCAGGAGAATCTCTAACTTCTCCGATAAAATTATTTTTGACAAGGATTCTTCTATATAATAACCCTCTATATAATAACCCTCTATATAATAACAAACAGCTTCAAAGAAGAAATTGTGTACACTGTTAGTACAGAACCACTTGGAAGAAGAAATTTTAACTTTAATTTGAATTGTTTTAATATTTTAACATCACAACTTTTAAGTTTTTTTTTATTACTTTTTTGATTTTATTTTTTCTTGGGATCTTTTCGGTTTGAACGGCAGTTTTTAACATAATTTCTAGGTAACTAAAAAATTTTAAACTTCGTATACTGGTAGATTGTGTTTATAAAACATCTTTTTCTCTTGCCTTTATTGAGAAAATTCTATAGTTTGTAAGATATTTGTTTTTTTCTTCAATTTCTGCAATTTCAACCAATCACTGACGTCTATTGAGGTAAAACACATTCTGCGCCGTATGCATATGTCCCTCGTTTAAGAAACAGATTGGATTTATTTACATTTGTGAAGAAAAAAAAATACCCTTCACCCCACCCCTAACCCTAAAACACATTGAAATGCAATAGATCGATACTAGGGTCATAATTATGAGTGACAATTTCCTATGACACCACTAGAAAATACTGCCGTTCAAACCGAAACGATCCACTGAGTATATTCGTAGTCTTAATTAGAACTTGAAGATTTTAATTTTTCATCTTTAATTATTAATTTTATTTTTTATTTTTAATATTCAAATTTTAACTTTAATTTTAATTTTTTTAAATATTTTAACATCACACTTTTAATTTTTATTTTTATTACTTTATTGATTTTATTTTTTCTTGGTTTAAAAATATTTGGTAACACATTTCCTGTATACACACGTCACTCCAGCAGACGAACAATAGCGAGTCTTGAATAAATTGTATGCGTTGCTGCCTAGAAACTCGGTGTTCTGAATTTAAATGTCCCAAGCTGGAGCTTTTTTATTAAACATTCATATACATACACACACGCGCACCCAAATGCACACTCACACACACACGCACACACATCTATGTATATATATATGTGTGTGTGTGTGTATGTGTGTGTGGTGTGTGTGTGTGTGTGTGAAGGCGCATGGCTCAGTGGTTAGAGCGTCGAACTTACGATCGTGTGGTTGTGAGTTCGATTCTCGGACCGGGCTGCGTGTCGTGTTCTTGAGCAAGACACTTTATTTCGCGTTGCTCCGGTTAACTCAACTGTAGAAATGAATTGCGACATTAGTGGTACCAAGCTGTATCGGCCCCTTAACCTTTCCCTTGGATAACATCAGTGGTGTGGAGATGGGAGGCTGGTATGCATGGGTGACTGTTGACCTTCTATAAAACAACCTTGCCCGGAATTGTGCCTGGGAGGGTAACTTTCTAGGTGCAAAAAGGCAGCGAGCTGGCAGAATCGTTAGCACGCCGGGCGAAATGCTTAGCAGTATTTCGTCTGCCGCTAGTTCTGAGTTCAAATTCCGCCGAGGTTGACTTTGCCTTTCATCCTTTCGGGGTCGATAAATTAAGAACCAGTTACGCACTGGGATCGATGTAATCGACTTAATCCCTTTGTCTGTCCTTGTTTGTCCTTTCTGTGTTTAGCCCCTTGTGGGTAGTAAAGAAATAGGTAACTTTCTACGTGCAATCCCATGGTCATTCATGACCGAAGGGGGTCTCCTCCTTATATATATATATATATATAAAACATTGTAGCATCTCATTCTGAGATTTAATAATGCTTATAGTCAGTTTTTCGAAATCAGTGGCAGACGTCACTAGAAAAACTCATATATTTGCAAAGCAGCCTTCTCTTTCATCGCGACCTGGTGGTTACCGCCCGTTGATAAGGGACAAAAACCCCGAAACTAGTCCGTGCGTATCACTCAGGCTTGCGACAAAGGGATGGCCTCCCTTTGCAAATACTTCAAGGGCACTGAAATGGTGTCTAAAGCCAGCTGGAGACGACGATCTCCTAGGGCTATAGAGCTACAGTAACACCCCCTCCCCTATGTGGTTAGCCATGTTAAGATGACTTCTATACTTTACATTGTAGCATAATTTTCCTTGATTGCTACTTTCTCACACGGTGTGCAAGTTTGAAAATTTTGTGTTACTTTATGTTTATGAAATTGATCTGGCAACAGTTTCTTGTGCAGATGGTTTCGCTATGAAGCAGCCATCTTACAGAAATGTTTGGAGGAATTACAACTGAAGAAATTTTGCTGTCTTAATTAATAGTAATTTTCACGAAAGTAAGATTGGGATGTTATTACAGTTCTATCTGGTTCATTAATATTCATTGGCAATTTATTTCATTGCAATATGGATATTTATCATTTTTACTTCTAAATTAGCTTGTCTACCAACTCTCTATAATTATATTATTTCTGTTATGGCTGTCGCCGTTTTTGTTAGGATTCTTGTTGTGAAGACTGCATTCAAGACGTGTGGGAGTTAGGTTCGAGGCCCCCTATAGAAATGTACAGGAAACGTTACTACATTATCCTCTCTTGAATCATGAGTACCAGATATTCATGCTTGTCCCTCAACATCCCAGTTCATTACGACACTATTTACTTAGTACTTCTGTTATTCTGCTGCTGTTGTTTTCTTCTTCTTCTTCCAATCAGGACTCACACTACTAGCCACAAAGAATTATCTCTAATTCGAGCCTACTCTAAGCTACTAAGAATGCGTGCGGCAACTTAAAGATCCATCCACCACGCGATAGACTGGCGGTTGCACGGGCGCGAAAGCTACTTTGTTATCCTCATACCGTAAACGGTGGCTTTTAACGGGTGGAGAGCTGAACCATTCTGGGCTACAGAGGATTCGCAATGTAGACTAGGGTCTGAAAGTTTACCACACCATCATCATTCATCATTGTTCGACCGTGGTCGAGACAATGGAATTTACCATGTTGCGCCAGACTTCACGGTCCATCATAGCATTACGGAGGTCCTGTTGCTGGATGCCTGTATCCCTGGAGATTACATCAGGGTAGGAGAGTGTGCGCCCTCTGGTGTTGCGAGTAGATGGCTTCCAGAGGAGAAGAGTAGAAATTACTTCTTTTCCAGCTCTACAACAATGTCCAGCAAACTGGACTCTCCTACCTTTCACAAGAGATGACACAGGTGGTAATTTCCCATATATTTGCATTTTAGTTGGATGGCGCCTCCACGAGAGATTTTGAGCTCTCATAAGGAGGCGAGTGTAGGTTCCATCCAACCGCCTCTCAAGCTTCTTTGATAACGTCCAGGTTTCTGAGCCATATAGTAGATTGGTTCGACTGTGGCTTTGAATATTTCAAGTTTGAAGTCTCTACTTAGATTTGATGACCAGATCTTATGCATGTCATTACAGGCTGACCAGGCCATACCCTTTCTAGTTAGAAAGTCTTTTCCAGATGATGATATGTATGACCCAAGATATTTGTAATCAGAAACCATATTTAAGGGCGCATTGTTGAGAGTATGGATGATGCAATCACTGTTGGACAGGCACTTGTTTATATATTCAGTCTTGGCCTCACTGAGGTAAAGACCTACACAATTTGAGGCTTGTTCAAGAGATTGTAAAAGAGACTGGGCATTGGAGAGAGAATCACTGATAAGAGCGATGTCGTCAGCAAAGTCAGTGTCTGTCAAGTACTCACCATGGTTCTTCTGCTTTGTGGCAGAAGTAGGAAGAAAGAGCGAGAGAAAGTTGTGGTGAAAGAGTACAGCGGGGTTCACAATCACCTCCCCCACCGCCGGAGCCTCGTGGAGCTTAGGTGTTTTTGCTCAATAAACACTCACAATGCCCGGTCTGGGAATCGAAACCGCGTTCTTACGACCTATTTCTTTACTACCCACAAGGGGCTAAACACAGAGAGGACAGACAGACGGATTAAGTCGATTATATCGACCCCAGTGCGTAACTGGTACTTAATTTATCGACCCCGAAAGGATGAAGGGCAAAGTCGACCTCGGCGGAATTTGAACTCAGAATGTAACGACAGACGAAAATACGGCTACGCATTTCGCCCGGCGTGCTAACGTTTCTGCCAGCTCGCCGCTTGCCCTAACCACTGGGCCATTGCACCTCCACTTCAGCTGTTGTTGTTCTCGTCACCAAAAATCTGTTGAATGTTCAAAATAATACTTGAATAAATGTTCAAGGTTTTAACGTAAAAGCTAAGCCCTTCCGTGTTTGAGTAACGCATCTATTTTAGGAAAGTGGTAGAGTGAATGTTTAGGTGGCGATCAGTTGAATGTTCATTCTGGTTCGTTTTTTATATTTTTTTTTTTTTTGTTATTCGTTCCTTTTTTTTCATTTTCTACTTTCCTTCTTCCTTAATCAGAATCAAAATGTTACTGGTTAGTTCACCACTTGAAAAACCCCTAATTAATAGTTTTCTTTATTTTTTATGAAGTAGAGTTGCTGTTGTTGTTGCTGCTGCTGTAGTTGTTGTTGTTGTTGTTGTTGTTGCTGCTGCTGCTGCTGCTGCAGTTGTTGTTGATGTTGTTGTTGTTGGTGGTGGTGGTGGTGGTGGTTTGTAGTGGTGGTGGTGGTGGTTGTGGTGGTGGTGGTGGTGGTGGTTGTAGTGGTGGTGGTGGTGGTGGTGGTGTGGTGGTGGTGGTGGTGGTGGTGGTGGTGGTGATTGTAGTAGTGATTGTAGTGGTGGTGGTGCTGGTGGTGCTGGTGGTGGTGGTGGTGGTGATTGTAGTAGTGATTGTAGTGGTGGTGGTGGTGGTGGTGGTGTTAGGATAGCTGTGATCGAACAGTTCTGCAGTGCTGTAGGTCGTTGGGAGAAACAACTCGGCGTATCCTACTATTCCAAAATTTCAGATATACGACACCTACCTCCCTGTAACGGTCCACAATGCACACATCAAAATGCAACGGTTTATCACACAGACTAAACTGCAGCAGTCAATATTACATTTCATTCACTGTTCTTTACTCTCTTTCTATTGGGTTGTCCGGAAAGTTCTTGCCGATTTATAGTAGCTTACCTTTCGGCTTATTTTAGAACATGGCCGAGTCCATAAAATAGGATTTGACTACACCTCCATTTAGAGCACAGTTTAAGCTATCTTTTCATGGAAGAAGGTTTATGTTCCTATAACCTGTGTTAATTATGTAACCTTTTAAAATGAAAGATAAGAAAGTTCATTTTCGGCACTTGATGCTTTAGGAACCAGACAAAAATTGCTGCAGCTCGGCTGGGATGTGTTACCCCACCCTCCATATTCACCAGATATTGTTCTTCCGGATTTCCACTTATTCAGGCCTCTGCAGAATAGTCTTAATGGTAAAAACTTCAATTCCTAGGATGACGTAAAAAGATACCCTGATGAATTCTTTGCCATGAAACCGCCTCAATTCTGGGAAGAAGGTGTTTTCAAGTTAAAGGAAAGATGGAGACTTATTGTGCAACAAAATGGTTCATATTTCCGGACAACCCAATATTTGCCAGTAGCTTCTTTTGGCAGTCACAGCAGTAAAGGACAAGGTAGACGCGTTCACTGTACAATGGATGTTATTCCTCTTTATTTTTTATTGGTAGTTTACGTTCCAGTATAGTGTTTGAAGCTATTGACATTATTCATGAGGAAGCTATTTTATCCTCAAACTGGAAACCTGGCTCCAATCCTTTCAACAGAACTGACTCTGATAAAAGCAATCAAGATACCAGGTGAAGGTGCTACGTCGGGCGATGGATTAGGTTTTAGGCCATGACATAATTTGAACTCAAAAGGCAAAAGTGTAAAAACAAATACTGCCCGGTAATCGGCTCGGCGACATTACACTTCTGCCAGTTCGCCACTCTCAACTAATATGTTTTTATCGACCCCAAAAGAATGAAAAGCAAAGGTGCCTTCGATGGGATTTGAACTCAACACTCAAGGAGTCAGAAAAATAACAGAAGCATTTTGGGATCTTTTCGGCTTGAACGGCAGCTTTTAACATAATTTCTAGGTAACTAAAAAATTTTTAACTTAGTATACTGGTAGAATGTGTTTATAAAACATCTTTTTCTCTTGGCTTTATTAAGAAAATTCTATAGTTTGTAACATATTTGATGTTTTTTTTCTTCAATTTCTGCAATTTCAATCAATCAAATACGTATATTGAGGTAAAAAAGCATTCTGTGCCGTATGAATATGTCCCTCGTTTAAAAAACAGATTGGGTTTATTTACATTTGTGAAGAAAAAAAAGATACCCTTCCCCCACCCCTAACCCTAACCCTAACCCTAAAATAGATTGAAATGCAATAGATCGATTCTAGGGTCATAATTATGGGTGACAATTTCATATGACACTGCTAGAAAAAACTGCCGTTCAAACCGAAAAGATCCGCATTTTGGCCAATGCTCATAACGATTTTGCTAAATTTCTTCCTGGCGATTAAGTCCCACTCCTGATTTCTTTGAAGCAGTGATCCGTCAGAAACATCAGAAGTTGCACTTCTTAGAAATACACTAACTTAACTCCTTATTAATTTCGTAAGCAATATACTATATTGTTTGGTTGAATTAAACATTGTTCAGCAACGTCTTGATCACCTTGAAACGAGTACAGTCTACATTAATTAAAGTTATTACTGTGTTTGTCATATTGTGTTAACGTTTAAAGAAGTGCACTGACATATCGGGAAGACTACTGGTTTATTATCTTCGTGATATAATGAGGCTTTACATAAATCGTAAATGACAAAGTCAATTCAACAATAAAACGTTCTTGGTAATCAGGTGATCAAAGCCGAGAGCGGCGAGAGGATAGTATCGTTGGTAACGGTGTCATCCCTGACAGTGTCAACGATCTGCTGGGGCAGGTCAGACTGGGGCTGTACAACAGCTTGTATATGAGGCCTGTGACATACACACGTGAAGGAATAAAACATTACGGTATGTCGGTGGTGGTAGCAGTGGTGGCCGTAGTCGCAGCCATTTTCGTTTAACTCCACTGATCATGAAGCTTTGTCCGTAGGTACCATAATTTAAACCCGACATTTTTCCTCTCTTTTTTTTTCTATTTTAGTATAACTACGAAGGCATTATCTAATATCCTTCTTTTTAAAGCTTGTCTTAGAAAATGGGTATTATTTCTAGCAAATCGAGCGACCACGTAGAAGTGCCGTTATTGATTTCTAGCATATATGTTGTTGTTGATAATGTTGTCGTTTATTCCCAGGACAGCTTTTGTTTTACAAAATTACAATCTCGGGCGTTCCAGACATGATCATCCCACTGTTTTATATATCGGGGAGTACATTGCTCGTTGTGACCTTCCTCTGTTTTAAGGACATATGTGGTTTGAAGGTGATTTAGTTGCTGTTTCTAGGCAGTCGAGTGACCACGTAGAGGTTTCCTCTTTAACTCAACAATCTCAGGAGTTTTCAAAACAAATTTTATCCTGTTTGTACCACGATGAAGACAGAGATACAGTTGGGAATAAGTGATAAGTGCGGAGGTGTATGGAATATATGGATGTTTTCTGATTATCGAAATATTGATGAATTTGTGTAAGAGATCATTCCAGATAACTTATGTGATAAAAGATGGAAGTGGAGAGATGTAATAGAACAAAAATTACACTAAATGAAGCAATAACGATGATGTACCAAAGTTATATTTCAAAGCAAGTCGGCTGATCATGTAGGAAGGCCAGGACTCATAGAGTTAATTTCCTGTCAAAGCTTGTATAAATTTCATCCATTTTCTTCCAATTTTCAGTGATAATTTGCACAGATATTCTCGTGAATTATTTGTATAACCCCTTCTCTCTTTTCTAGACATTTCGCCGTGAAGCTCCTGCTGATAATTATGTCGTCTGTTGCTGTTGTTGTTGCTACTCAGGCAAGTAAGTACTGCTTTGAAAACATTTACCTGAACATCCTCATTACTAATCATTAGTTCATTTAATGTCTGTAGCTGTCAATGCTTGCATAACAAGTTAGATACATCTTCGACAATCTCTCATCCATCACCATAGCAACTCTAAGAGGTGTTTATATGATGGCAAGCAACACTATGTGAAGTCGAGCGTATGTTGTTGCTATTATACTGGAGGCTTTACAGCTCTATGGTCTTCCCAACGCCTGTACGTCCTAGTCTGTATAGTATTACATTATCCATTATATTTTTTTAACGAGGTAAAGAGAGACTTGGCTGTTATTTCTAGCAGTTATACGACTACATCAACTCCTTCTTTCTGTGTACGATGTCTATTTGCGTTTGTCTGCCACAAGAGAGAGAAGGTCGTGGAATATCATCATATTACAAGTGATATATACACGGATATCTAAAGTTCAAACTATAGAAGAAATGATTATGCCGTGAGGAAGAAGTCAAAGCTGACGTTTCTGCCAGAGAGTTGTGACGTTTCGTAATGTTACTAGATAACTGGAGAGTAAGGAAGATGACGGGGGGGATTATTATAACAGTGAAATATAGGAGAGAGGGAGAGAGGTGTTAAAAGTAACAAGGATTAATAATCAAAGTAAAGAGAAATAGAAAAAACTGCAACGGATTTTAGAAACATTGGTGAGGTGAGAGACGGTTGGGACAGCGATAAACCAGACAAACCTAGACATACACACGTACGACACTCATCCACACACATGCTTACATACATACATACATACATACATACATACATACATACATACATACATGCATGCATACATACATGCATACATACATACATACATGCATGCATGCATACATACATACATACATACATATACATATACATATAAAATTTAAAGGACTGACCACTAAAAGTGGACAGTCAATATGCTAGATATAGGCGTCAAAATCGCTATTTGCCACGAAGAATGTGATCTCAAGAAAAAAAGACTCAGCAAAAAACCAAAGTGTAAAAAATAAGCAAGACAAATGAAAATATACGAAATAAAAAACGATTACCTATGTACTAATTAGTTTCACTTGTTAATATTCACGTATATGGATACGCGAGCATCTGCAAGATCATCAGCATAGTCTTTAAATTTTGTATGTAAAAAATATTTTAATCTTCGGATTTTTTTAATATGCTAGGCCACTGGTTGTAATTGATTAATATCAATTTCTACCATTATTCAATTTTACATATACATACATATATATATATATATATATATATATATATATATATATATATATAATAAAATATTAGGGAATAAATCCAAACTTACAGGGAAAAAATCAGATTTAGGATTAAATCCAATTTTATAGTATAAATATATTATATTATATTATATTAAATTAGAGATAAAACCACCATTAGGCAAATCAAACAGTGAAAAACATAAGCCAATACATAAAATTAATTTAATTTATATTATTTTAAACATATATATCAAAAGTATTAAAAGTTTAATAAAAGAACTAATTTAATATATATATACATACATATATACATACATACATTACATGTGTTGTGTGTGTGTGTGTAACGATTTATATTTTGCAAATCAATGAGAAGAAATATTATTAATTGAAATGACCCTTTATTTTCATCGTTACGGAGTCAGGTACAAGTTCTTCAAGTTGTTTTTACACGATAATAATTTGCCGTTCTGTTATCCAGTTTGTAGGTAGCTAAATTCCTTTTTTGTTGACTGCTAAAAGACTGGTAGAAAAAGGAGTAAGAGAGAGAGAGAGTAAAAAGAGTCTACTTCTTGGACTGATAAGTAGTTATGGTGAAAGCTGTATTGTAACGCGATGACAATCCATAAGTGAAAGGAGAGAAAGCCATGCTCTTCGGATAGAACTGATTTTGGATTCTGTATTTATATTTTTTACTAACTAAATTAGATCAGGCTACGCAAAGGATTTTCTGCTTCTAATCTGCCTGAACCCTATTCAACCTAAAAATGTTAACTTAATACAACTTAAATAATTGTGACAGTTGACTTCCATAAATTTCGAAGTGCAAAAGCAGAGAACAATAGGAAAGGAACTTATAGAAAAAATTAGATTCAGTTCGAATCTGGCTTAGAATCTAGAAAGCTATTCGTCACACACGCACACACACACACACAAACACACACACATACACACACACACATATTCACATAGATAGCTAGATAGCTAGCTAGCTAGATAGATAGATAGATAGATAGATAGATAGATAGATAGATAGATAGATAGATAGATAGATAGATAGATAGATAGATAGATAGATAGATAGATAGAAGATAGATAGATAGAAAGAAAGAAAGATAGATAGATAGATAGATAGATAGATAGATAGATAGATAGATAGATAGATAGATAGATAGATAGATAGATAGATAGATAGATAGATAGATAGACTTAATTATATAAGTTGCAAAAACATTACAAAAATATAACAAAAAAACTACTACTCATTTTCATATTCCCATTCGTCGAGCAGTTATGATCCAGAATGGAATAAGAATTTAGGTTATACGTATATTTTATATTATAATGTAATTCACATTGACAGATACACATTTGAATTTGATTGGTCGTTTCAATTAACGATTTTTCAAAAGCAGTAAATATGAATAATAAAATAACAATAAAAATTAAAATAGAAATAAAAATAAAAATAAAAGGCATTAATATCGTGTTGTTTAAAAACGAAGAAAAACTTAAATCAAAAAAATTAACGGTGTTAAATAGAAATCAATTATAAAATTAAATTTAAAGTACTAAAATATTATTTTATGTAATATAAATTTGAATGTGAGGAATTTTTATATAGAATAACGGCAAAGCCAACTTTTGCGGAATTTAAATCAGAACTTAGTTACTGGGGAAATATCGCTAAACATTTTGCCCAACTCGCAAACACTACCAGCATCGCTGCTTTATTAACAATAATAATGACAAAAAATATATAATGATAGTAATAATAGTAATAGTAATAATAAAATAACAGTGGTTAATGGGATAATGAATTTTGGTTGGTATATTGACTTGGGTTGCTATATCGATTATCAAATAACGACAGAAACAATCTAATCGTAGTTAGAAATCTGCCGACCAGCTAACCTTTCCACCTACTAGTATTCTCTGGTGAGCAAATTTTACCTATACTAAAGACACCATGACTTAAACACAATTACAAAGTTTTACATGTTTAACTGGATTCTGAACAATAACCTCCATCTTCCCAAAACAAACAGGCTAAATCTCCGAAATAGTGTTCAAATAACATCAGCAACAATTAAACCTAGCTGCACTTCTGCTGACCAACTTACCTGAAGCTAACATGCCTGAATAGAGGCGACTAATAACAAAATTTTACACGCATGACTGATCTCTGAATAATAAAACAACTCCAAATTTAATCAATAAAAACACTCAATAATATCTTTCAGTCAGAACTTACACTACAACCTAATTATCATATAAAATAGCTCCATATATCTTAGGGAAAAAAATACGAGATGCTATATAAGATCAAGATGGATTCAGATTTACCAGTCCGATGTAGGCGATCAGGCCGAAACTTCAAAGTCACTGTCACTAGTCTTCTTGTAAATATATATATATATATATATATATATAATATATATATATATATATATTATATATATATATATATACACACATATATATATATATATATATATATATATATATATATATATATATATATATATATATATATATATATATATATATATATATTATATATATATATATATATATATATATTATATATAATATATATATACATATGTATCTATTTATGTATGTATGTGTATGTACATATGTATGTAAGCATGTATAATATAATATATATATATACACGTACGCACGCACACCCCCACACACATATGTATGTTTATATATATATATATATATATATATATATAATATATATATATATATTTACACACATATTACGCATTATCGATTTCCTAAGATCCTTCTGCTTAACGACTGTAATGATGCCTGATGGCTCATCTCTAAATATACGGATGTTATAATATTGTCATTTGCTTAGGAAACTCCCTCCACTTACATCTGGATCAGGAGGTGATCACTGCTTAAATAGTATGAATAATCGGCTTGAATTCAGTGCTCCTTCAGAACAGAGGAGGTAGTGGTGGTGGTGGTTATTGTTGTTGATGGTGGTGATGTTTATCCCTAGGTTAGCTTTGTATGTAGAGAACCAGGTAGCAAATTATCCAATGCCTCTTTTTCTAAGATAGTGATTTGATGTATATTCGATTTGATAAATATTTGATTGCTACATCTAGCAGGTTTAACAGCTACTTAAATGCTTCCTATTTGACTCATAATGATCATAAAATGGAGGTAAATTAGGAAATTTATTATTTTTTAAATTTATAGGCGCAGGCACGGCTGTGTGGTAAGATGCTTGCTTCCCACCCACATTGTTCTGGGTTCAGTCCTGCTACGTGGCACCTTCAGCAAGCGTTTTCTGTTATAGCTTCGGGGTGACCAAAGCCTTATGAGTGGATTTGGTAGATGGAAACTAAAAGAAGCCCATCGCGTATGTATGTGTGCGCGCGCATGTTGTGTGTGTGTGTGTCTTTGTGTATCTTTGTGTCTGTGTTTATCCCCCACCATCGCTTGATAACCGGTGTTGGTGTATTTACGTCACCGTAATATAGCGGTTCAGCAAAAGAGACCGATAGAATAAGCACCAGGCTTTTGAAAAAATTAGTACTAAGATCGATTCATTCGACTAAAACTTTTTCAAGGCAGTGCTCCAGAATGGTCGCAGACTAATGACTGAAACAGATTAAACATAAAAGAATGACAGTGCTGTTGTTGCTATTGTAGTTGTGATGATAGATATTAACGCCCCTGTGTGATTACATGATGGACTCATCGGACTCTTATAAAGCGTAACGTGTCTCGTTGAGGTAAAGAAGTCGCTAGAGTCTCGTGTGTCGGTAGTCGGAAGCTAGTCTGTGAATACATTATTTAACCCCCCCCCCCATCCCCCGGTTCCTTAAAATCGTATATCCGCAATCTAGGATATAAAAGTGGCCACGAGATATTCGAAGTTTGCGTCAGAAGGTCGAATTTTCTGGTACGAATCCAATGAAAAAATCGTTAACATGGAGGATTTGTTGGTCCGTATATAACAAGAGAATATAATAAATATTGCGACAATACGAGGCAATGGGAGGAATTTCAAGACTTCAAAAATGCTTTGAAGTTTTCTCCTGAGTATTACCAGAAACTTACAAAAAACGTCTTAAAACAACATCAAGTTTGTTGGCCATTTATGTTATTATTTTTATAAATATCATAAATGTTGAAACTTCAAAAAAAGTCACAGAGAAAGTCATTAACTTTACAATGATTAGTTGTTGGTATTTCAAAACGATAACATCATGCAACCACCATACTTGAGAAGTCAGCATGTCTACTCTCCAGATCAGGATCAGGAATTTTTTCTGCTCGAATAGAAATTCTGAGATAAATGACGTAGTGAATTATGCAGATAACATCATCTATTTCCTCCTCCGCAATTTTAATTGGTAATCTTACACCAAATGATTTTTCTAATTCAGGTGTTACTGCTGCCTCTCCATAGATAAACTTTCTCAGTTACACCTTTCGTCCACAGATTTCTGATATTGTCAGTGATGTTGAAAGCAGGCAATTACCAACCAAGCTATCCAATGTCCAGACACTTCAACATGTAAAGACATCTTAAGTATAAAATCAATCACAATAATGAAGAGGAAACGAAATTTCAGTCATTTTATTGGTTGATTTTAGGCCGCAACCAAAGTTTTATATTGTGATTTAAGTATGTTGGTTAAAACACAAAGGAAATTCTGTTGTAACGAAATATTTCCTGCTTGGACAAGTATTGAATATTATCAAAGGACATTTTCTTGAGTTAGCACCATTAATGATTATTTTCCTTTGATCAGTTATGTTAGGCAACATAAAATCTATTATTCAAAGCTTATTTATTCTTCGCAGATACAAAACTTTCACTAGAATCCAAAATGTATTGTTTTTATTACAGTTAAATGACTGTTTGGCGAAATCTGTAAATAAAAACTTCTTCAGAAGACACCCTCACTGAATATTAAAACGGTCATCAGGAGATATATATTTGTTTCAGTCAGAATAAAAATTTTTAATATGTCGGATAATGCTAAACATATGAGACTGGCTTAAAGTAAGAACTATATTCCATATATGAGTAGCTAAACATAATTTTCTCGGTCTTTAGTAATTTCCATATTTGTTTTTCATGCCAGGTGTACTTCCTACATGAACAAAATTTCTACACTATTCCCCATCAATTATCTGTATACTAGTTTTTTTTTTTCTTTTAATTCGTCTTTGGAACATTTGAACTGGTTTCCCTCAAGATCACATACACTTCTGCAATCAATGTTTGTTTAATTACTTTTTCTTCAGATCCGTTAGAATCCTTGTTTTTATATTTGTATTGATTTATTAGAATTATCTCTTGGTTAGAACTTTGAACTGTCTACTTATTGAACAGGTTCCCAGTCACTCCGTTGAACCATTTATCATTGTGCGGCCCTTCATATTTACCAACAGAATTTTCAATCTTTATAGTTTCTATCATCTTAAAGAATTATCAATTCTGTTCTCTTCCACATCTTCAGACTGAGTAAATAATGTCTAAAGCTGGGTCACGGTTTGATTGTTCTTCAGCTTATCTACACCGAAAGTCTTTGTTGATTCTTGAGCATGCTAAACTTCAAGAAATTTCTATTGAATTTTAATATCAAGTGAATAACTTTCGATTATGATATTTGTAAAAAGATACTAAATGTTACAACGTACCATTATGCTGGCAACAAAATATGCAGATTTTTCAAAGAAATTGTAATATTCTTTTAATGCGATCGGATTTTTCTGAAGAACGAGAAAATTTAACTACCAAAATCATAACAATGACAGAGATAATAAAAAACCGTCATCATTTTGTGTTTGATGAAAAAGCAGGAACTTTATTCTGTTCAGTTAATGTGTTGGTCATTAGAAATATTCTATTCAAATATTATTTGATCTTCCGTAAACAAGGAAATGGTGAGAAAATTACAAATCGTTTCACATGAAAACTTTGTTTAACTATTTCTATAAAATCCACAATAACTTGACTTCATTAAGATTACACATGAATATGGAAATATTCGTTGTTGAACGATGTTTAGCAAAAACAAAAGCAGGGGCGACAATCGATACATCAGCGTTCCAGTTAATTGAATTTGGAAATAAGTAGTAATGAGGTGAGGGAAGATGTTAGTTTGATTTTTAGCAGATCGTGTGACATAGAAAGGGCACAACAGTTTGAATATGCAAGTGGATAGCGGTAGCGAGTTAATCTTAATATTCTAAGTAACTTTCAAATACTTATTAGTAAACCAGAACGTCTTGAAAGCCATCAGCAACTTCGTTAATTTTATGGTTCGACAGTGAAGCCATTAGACCTATTTTTAAGCCTCTTGGAACAGGCTACCGTTTTCATTTATACCTGTGGTCGTCGTAGATTTAATAAAAATTACGGTCTTGTTGAAACTAATGTGTGTGTGTGTGTGTGTGTGTGTAAAATATCAATAGCACAAGACAAATGAATTCTGTTGTGCTTTAAGGCCGAAGATACTGATAATCTTTATTAACTGTTTTAATGAAATGTGTTAGTAATTCATGAAGGACTTCACATCTATACAGTTGTGTCAATATTTATGCAGTGTTCACAGCCACACAGTAACATTAACACAGTCCGAGAATAAAGCAGTAATAGCAACAAGGCATACATGGGTTCGAACACAGCTACCTTTCTAGAAAATAAATGGGATGCAAATATTTTTATCTGACCATTACGGCTTCTAACGAGGTGATTCGGAAAAATTCCGGTCTAAGCCCTGTAAAAATACTCGGAAGGCTGGGCCCCCAGCCAGGCCTTTTACGACACTCTTAAAGTCAGGAACTTTTCAATATCTCTTCGTACGCCTATTAGAAAATGTATCTTATATTTTACTCTGTCTTTCTTTTAATATTTCAGATAAATGCGCTAAAAATCAAGCCCTATTCTTTTTAAGCTTCGTTAAGTGTGAAAAAGATGGATCGTTCGCCCGTGTACAGTGTTCAGACAGCCTGTAAGCAAAATAAGTTCAATATCTGTATTACATACATACACACACACACACACACACATACACACACACACACACACATATATATATATATATATATATATATATATATATATATATATATTTCTCTCTTTTACTTGTTTCAGTCATTTGACTGCAGCCATGCTGGAGCACCGCCTTTAGTCGAGCAAATCGACCCCGGGACTTATTCTTTGTAAGCCCAGTACTTATTCTATCGGTCTCTTTTGCCGAACCGCTAAATGACGGGGACGTAAACACACCAAATCCACTCACAAGGCATTGGTCGGCCCGGGGCTATAGCAGAAGATGCCACGCAGTGGGACTGAACCCGGAACTATGTGGTTAGTTAGCAAGCTACTTACCACACAGCCACTCCTGCGCCTATATATATATATATATATATATATATATATATATATATATATATATATATATATATATATATATATATATATATATATATATATATATATATATATATATGTATATATATATATATATATGTATATATATATATATATATATATATATGTATATATATATATATTATATATATATATATATATATAATACTATATTTGTTCCACGTCCTCGCGTTGTTGTGTTTTTTTGTGTTTTCTTGTTTGGATTAACTATATACATATATACTTTTATTCTTTTACTTGTTTCCGTCATTTGACTGCGGCCATACACTCACACAAAAAAAAAGATTAGCTACGAGAAATAACTCAGTGACTAATGGCATGTATTTGAACAGCAGATAAATATAGATGTATCAAATACCATACAGCATAAATTTCTATATCTAAAATTATCTCGGCCTCTAATTGATGTCTCATAATTATAAAATGTTAAGGCCATCTCTAAATGAGACGGGAAGATAATCTCAAGTATCAATAATTCGCCTAGGTTGACATACTAAGTAGTTAAGGGACAATTTTAGTCTGGACATAAACCAGAGAGTAGTGTTTCTGCCTCAGTATGTGTCATCAGCACCAAAATTGTCCAGCATTACCTCTAGTGCCCAAGGGACTTAAACCTATGGTAAAAGAGTAGGACATTTTTATGTCGTTGGACATTTTTATGTCGTAGGACACTTTTATGTCGTAGGACATTAGCATAGTTTAAACAAAAATTGATCCAAAGAAATAAGTTCATATACATTCCATTAGCGAATTTATGAACATATACAGCTATGTCAAATAGAATAGGACAGAACTTTTTGATTTATTAAAATTCACTCTACAGTTTTTTCTAGAGGTGTCATATGAAATTTTCACCCATAATTATGACCCTAGTATCGATCTATTGCATTTCAATCTTTTTTAGGGTTAGGGTTAGTTAGGGTTAGGGTTAGGGTTAGGGGTGGGGAAAGGGTATCTTTTTTTTCTTCACAAATGTAAATAAACCCAATCTGTTTCTTAAACGAGGGACATATTCATACGGCACAGAATGTTTTTTACCTCAATAGACGTCAGTGATTGGTTGAAATTGCAGAAATTGAAGAAAAAAAACCAACAAATATCTTACAAACTATATAATTTTCTCAATAAAGTCAAGAGAAAAAGATGTTTTATAAACACATTCTACCAGTATACGAAGTTACATCAATCCCCAGTACTCAACTGGTACTTATTTTATCGACCGTGAAAGGATGAAAAGCAAAGTCGACCTCGGAGGAATTTGAACTCAGAACATAAAGACAGCGAAATGCCGCTAAGCATTTTGCCCGGCGTGCTAACGATTCTGCCAGGTTCCCTCATTTTTGTTTTTTTTATAACATTCAATATTACAAAACTAGCGGATTATAAGGGAGCGAGCTGGTAGGACCGTTAGCAAGTCGGATAAAATTCTTAGCGGCATTTCGTTCGACTTTACGTTCTGTGTTCAAATAACGCCAAAGTCAACATTGTATTTCATCCTTTCGGGGTCGATAAGATAAGTATCTGTTGAACATTAGGATCGATTTAATTGACTTAGCCCCTCCCCCGTGGGCCTTGTACTGAAATTTGAAATCAATATTACAAAATTGATGTAAGTCATTTCAACAAACTGATTTCAATTCAGCTTTCCTGGATAAAACCCAAGACAGGAAACATTTATAAAGTTCGTAAATGCTTTGGAATACAACGTCGTATTACTGAAATTATAGGATACGGGTTTTTTTTAATTCTGGGAACTGTTTACCAAACTGGGCAACTATTTCTGTTTTCAATAAAGTATCTACTTGGGCAATCACTAAAAACAGCGACTCGATTTTCCTCTAATCACACCCTTTTTATGAACCCATTTAACGACGTGCCTTTAGGCATTCAAAAAGACATAATGGTCACAGGTATAATGTCTTTGGTAATAAACCTACCTGATCTAAAAAAAAAAAAGGACTATGAATTCGGCTTACTTTTTTCAATAATTGTTCTCAACTCCCAGAATTAAGGTCTAATTTATAAATGGAACACTCACATCTTAGAAAGGTTGTTTTCTAAAAAGAATTTTAAATCTTTTCCTCGGTTAATATATGCTCGCACCTAATTGACTTGCATGTTGTAAGAGGAAACTACTTTAATATAAAGTTTTTTTCTTAATAACAGCTGCGTTTGTGTTACACATGATGGACACTTGATTGAGGACCTTACTGTTGACAAGGCGTTTGAGGCAAGCTTGACTTGCAGTAAGTAGATTTCAAGGCAATTCTCCTGTAGATACAGAAATAAAGACCCAATCTCCTTCCTTAAGAAAATTTTATATTGACATCGATCTCCGTATTCCATATCCTTACTACAAAGTCTTCTCGGGTGTTGAAACGATATCCCACTTGGTTACTAAACATAATCAACAATCTTTTAAATCACCTCCTAGTGTCTTAAAAACAGAATGGCTCTTTACGTAATCTACTCCTACACGCCATAAGAAGACGGTGTAGTCACGGCTAGAACGCTTTTCATCGAAGATTTGCTGGATTAGTGCTGAACTTGGTCTAAATCACAGCAGGTATTAGAGTTAAAGACTTAATTCAAATCCAGATAAATGAGCTTTGATTTTTATCAGGCAGGATCGTTAGCACGCCCGGCATTTTACCTGGCCTTACGTTCTGAATTCAAATTCCGGCGAGGTCGACTTTGCCTTTCATCCTTTCAGGGTCGATAAAATAAGTATCAGTTGAGTACTTGGGGTCGATGTAATCGACTGGCCCCTTCCCCCGAAATTCCAGGCTTTGTGCTTATAGCAGAAAGGAATTATATACGGTTTAATCAGACGCATATTTTTATTTAGCTTACTCAGATGAAAGAAAGCTCTTTGCAGGTCTACTAGGACTTATAAGATTGTAAGTATATACCATGGCAAAGTACATTATTTGCCATAATCATAATTATCTGACGTTAATTACCAGGCATGGTTATATAATTAAGTTCGCTACATAACCATGGCCCCATTGCGTAGTACCCTGGGTCAACCAATACCTCGGATCAGTCAACGCCTTGTAAGTCAAATTTGGCAGACAAAAATTGTCCAGTCAAGCACGGAATTCCATCGTGCTTGTGCATATATATACTTATCAATCGAACTCTCTTTCTCGAAGTGCTAAGTTATGAATCAATGGCTGTTAAGCGACAGATAAACGTAAGCCATTTAATAGCCAATGGCGCCTGACTTAGCAATTCAACAAAAAGAAATCGATTCGATGAAATTAGTTCAGAGGTCGGTATGATCAACTAATCCCTTCAATACGGCCACGATCGAATGACTAAAACCAGCAAAAGAATTGAAGAATATACCTATTTATTGGTAAATTGATGTTAGGCTGCGTTAATAAGCAGTAAAAGTTCTGTTGGATACAATTTTTGATCTGTAATTTTTAACAACTTGTGTGTGTAATGTTGATAGATTTATAGATCCATCTAACTTTATTACAGAAAAATTGATACCTGGATCTTTTCGGTTTGAACGGCAGTTTTTCTAGCAGTGTCATATGAAATTGTCACCCATAATTATGACCCTAGTATCGATCTATTGCATTTCAATCTCTTTTAGAGTTAGGGTTAGGGGTGGGGGAAGGGTATCTTTTTTTTTCTTCACAAATGTAAATAAACCCAATCTGTTTCTTAAACGAGGGACATATTCATACGGCACAGAATGCTTTTTAACTCAATAGACGTCACTGATTGGTTGAAATTGCAGAAATTGAAGAAAAAAAACAACAAATATGTTACAAACTATAGAATTTTCTCAATAAAGCCAAGAGAAAAAGATGTTTTATAAACACATTCTACCAGTGTACGAAGTTTAAAATTTTTTAATTACCTAGAAATTATGTTAAAAACTGCCGTTCAAACCGAAAAGATCCTGATACCTTTTTTTTTTTTTTTTCTTAACCCATGTTAAACATAAATTCCGAAATAATACAGCAAATTTTATTTAATATCTCAGATAAATCCTTGTCAGGTGTTTTCTGTTTAGATCCACGTTGAACAGGTAACCACGCTAACTTTAAAAAAAAATCTAACATTCCACAGTACATGGATTAACGCATACTTTCGCAGTATAGAAACTAAATATAATTGATCTGCCTAAATTATGTTTTAAATCTATCGATCATTGGTGTCATTGGTCAAAATTATTGACTATATCTGGCTTCTTTTTTCTTTTCCTTTATTTATTATTTTTCAAGACTGTGCTGTTGACAAAAAAGAAAGCCAGCTGAGAGGAGATCGATCAAAAATCTATTGGTGTCAGAAAAACGGCAATTATAGGGAAATCCAATGTCAAGGTAGCAGCTGTTACTGCGTAAATCCTCGAGGAATTCAGAAAGGAATTGGTGTGCATCTTACAAGACTTAATCAACTTCTGTGCTCTGGTAAGAAGAAACACTTATTTACTAACCTATAATAATCAGAAGTGATATGGCTGTGTAAATGAGTTTACAGGTGATAGGTTACAGGACTTCTCTTTTTCTTTTTACTCGTTTACACATTAGACTGTGGCCATGGGGAGGCACTGCCTTGAGACAATTTTAGTAAAAGCCCACTCCAGTATTTATATCTTTTACCGACACCGCTAAGTTATGGGAACGTAAACACACCAACACCGATTGTCAAGCGGCCGTGGGGGACAGACATGGACACGAAAACACAAATACAGATTTATATGATGGGCTCCTTTCAGCTTCAACCTACCAAATTCACTCACAATGCTTTGATAGGCCTAAAGTTATAGTAACCAAGGTGCCACGTAGTGGGACTGAACTTGAAACCATGTGGTTGGGAAGCAAACTTCTTACCACACAGCCACGCCTGCGCCGTGGATATTTCAATGGACATCTTGCGATATATATTTCTCTGCATCTCATTTAAATTTTTCGGAAATGTATTTGATTGGTAAGTAGATTGATCTGAGTTTGTTCATTAAAACTGAAATAGTTACATCGTGAGAAACAATCACATCGTGACCAGCCATTTGAAATATAGCCGAGTGATTATGGAGTACGATTCGCAATCATATGTCAGGTGACATTTACTTTAGCTTCAAGTCGATTCAAGCCTGTTTCTTTATTACCCACAAGGGGCTAAACATAGAACAGACTTTCAGTTTCCGTCTACCAATTCCACTCACAAGCCTTTGGTCGGCCCGAGGCTATAGTAGAAGACACTTGCCCAAGGTGCCACGCAGTGGGACTGAACACGGAATCATGTGGTTGGTAATCAAGCTACTTACAGCACAGCCAAACAAGGATAGACAAACAGATTAAGTCGATAATCTTAAAGCAGCGAGCTGGCAAAAACGTTAGCACACCGGACAAAATGCTCTGCGGCATTTCGTCCGTTTTTACGTTCTGAGTTCAAATTCCGCCGAGGTCGACTTTGCCTTTCATCCTTTCGGGGTCGATTAAATAAGTACCAGTTACGCACTGGTGCGGAATTTGAACTCAGAACGTAAAAACGGACGAAATGCCACAGAGCATTTTGTCCGGTGTGCTAACGTTTTTGCCAGCTCGCTGCCTTAAGTTCATTCAAGCCTTGTGAGTGAAACTGAGTAGGTGGAAACTGTACGGAAGCCCGCCGGGTGGATTATACCTGTAATTT
Source organism: Octopus sinensis (assembly GCF_006345805.1). NCBI lineage: Eukaryota > Metazoa > Mollusca > Cephalopoda > Octopoda > Octopodidae > Octopus > Octopus sinensis. The sequence goes on along the minus strand of NC_043013.1, from coordinate 45,780,388 downwards.
AAAGGCCCAACTTCGTTACATATTTGAGACCCTGATTTCGCCCAAAAATCGCGTTAAATGTTCAACGAATCTATGAAATGTTCATCCACTCAACAGACTAATCCAACAAGCAGGCGCAGGAGTGGCTGTGTGGTAAGTAGCTTGCTAACCAACCACATGGTTCCGGGTTCAGTCCCACTTCGTGGCATCTTCTGCTATAGCCCCGGGCCGACCAATGCCTTGTGAGTGGATTTGGAAGACGGAAACTGAAAGAAGCCTGTCGTATATATGTATGTATATATATATGTGTGTGTGTGTGTGTGCGTGTGTGTTTGTGTGTCTGTGTTTGTCCCCCTAGCATTGCTTGACAACCGATGCTGGTGTGTTTACGTCCCCGTCACTTAGCGGTTCGGCAAAAAGAGACCGATAGAATAAGTACTGGGCTTACAAAAGAATAAGTCCCGGGGTCGATTTGCTCGACTAAAGGCGGTGCTCCAGCATGGCCACAGTCAAATGACTGAAACAAGTAAAAGAGTAAAGAGTAAACAGTTCAAATCGAAACTGGCTGAGACCCGTTTACTTGACACTTTTGTATTCATTTTCGTTTTATTTTTCAATTGGATCATATGCTATAGAGCAGGGCAGTCAGACTTACGTCCGTTTCAATTACTTCGTACAGTTCCATGCTTAATTTTATATGGTTGCAGGTTCGGCAGTATGGCGTTTGTCGATTGGATTGTTGGTTTTGTTTGTTACTCACTCTCTCTCTTTCTTTACTTGTTTCAGTCATTTGACTGTGACCATGCTGGAGCACCGCCTTTAGTCGAGCAAATCGACCCCCCCCAGTACTTATTATTTGATAAACCTAGTACTTATTCTATCGGTTTCTTTTGCCGAACTGCTAAGTTACGGGGACGTAAACACACCAGCATCGGTTGTCAAGCAATGCTAGGGGGACAAACACAGACACACAAACACACACACACACACACACACACAAATACACACACACACATATATATATATATGTATATATATATATATATATATACATATATACGACAGGCTTCTTTCAGTTTCCGTTTACCAAATCCACTCACAAGGCATTGGTCGGCCCGGGGCTATAGCAGAAGATGCCACGCAGTGGGACTGAACCTGGAACCATGTGGTTGGTTAGCAAGCTACGGCAGCACAGTGTGCGTTATGGCGTCAGCTTGACAGCAAAGCCACCTGCTCTACGGCTTTAGGTCACTGGATGTAGATATAGTGGCCATCGGTGAGACCAGAGTTTCCGATTCTCGAGCTCCCATACCCATTCTCGGTGTTACTGCTGCCTCTCCAAACATAAACTTTCTCAGTTACATCATTCAGCCACAGATTTCTGATATTGTCAGTAATGTTGAAAGCAGGCAATTACCAACCAAGCTATCCAATGTCCAGACACTTCAACATGTAAAGACCTTTTAAGAATAAAATCAATCACAATAATGAAGAGGAAATGAAATAAAATGCTGCTTTATCCGACGATATTTCAGTCATTTTATTGGTTGATTTTAGACCGCAGCCTAAATTTTATATTGTGATTTAAGTATGTTGGTTAAAACACAAAGGAATTCTCTTCTAACTAAATATTTCCTGCTTGGACAAGTATTGAATATTATCAAAGGACATTTTCTTGAGTTAGCACCATTAATGATTATTTTCCTTTGATCAGTTATGTTAGGCAACATAAAATCTATTATTCCAAGCTTATTTATTCTTCGCAGATACAAAACTCTCACTAGAATCCAAAATGTATTGTTTTTATTACAGTTATATGACTGTTTGGTATAATCTGTAAATAAAAACTTCTTCAGAAACACCTTCATTGAATATTAAAACGGTCGACAAGAGACTCATCATGAGAGAGTTCGGTCATCATGAGATGCTAGTAATAACAGCCAAATATCCCTGGATGCACCCTATCGTCTTTAAACAGCAAAAACATTGACATTTTGATTTTGTACATCAAACATAGTCTTTGATGTACAAAATGTCGAGATAATCATATATCAAATGTCCCTCGTCACTTTCATGGGGTTCAACCAGCTGCTATTAACCTTCACCCTTTGTCCCAATGTCTCCCTCGTTCTTCTTCGGTCGTAGATTCCTTCTACTTGGCTCACTTAACACTTCTTTATCCAGTTCTCAACATTCATACATACGCATCACAAATCCCTACCAGCTTAGTCTTATTTCTTAAGCACAATACCTGATGGTTCTTCAACTTAGTTTTCATTTCGGCTCATTTATGTTTCATAAAATAATTCTGACTAAAATGTTCCTAAAATAATTTTCACTAAAACCCTAAAGCCCTTCATTATCCCTGTTGATCTCTAATTAGTTATATTTGTATCATCAGGTATGAAACAGCAGGGACAATTTAGAAATCTATTTCCGTTAATTTCAAAGTGGAAACGCAATTTTCAAAACTAGTTTGGTCTTTCAGATTAGGAATTATAATTTCTCATTTGAGAAAGATCTAGAAAATTGCGTATTTAAACACATTACTGTTCTCCAACTTCTAGTCAGACCTAATCGGTCGGGTCTTTGGTTAGATGCCTTCTAACCATAACCATCCGGGGTTTCATAAATAGTTGAAGAAATTATTTTTAACATACATTATATTGAACTTTCAATAGCGTTTTTTTTTATTACTTTGTAATATAAATGTTTCTTGTTAAAAATATTCATTGTTATATCAATATTTTCGTCTTTGCCAGTCATTTACTCCTTGACATCTTGCTGAATGGGAGAGATGTTCCAGAGATGTTGGTGTAGGATCTTTTATTCTCATGCCTGATCTGCTCTTGTTAGGCAGACATGATCAAAGACATTCTAATCCTGTCCGTTTCGTTACTTTGTATATCCGAAAATACATTGTTGAATGTGACCTTCATTTTTGAAGGTGGTACGATGTGCTTTGATGGAAGTTTGGCAGTTATTTCTTGTAAGGCAAGTAACCAAATAGAGAATAATTGCGCTATGCTGTTTTAGTAGTGTTCTAACATGTATATAAATATAGCTGGCTTTTTCGTTAGTAATTGTGGAAATAATAGCAGGGTTTATGAGGTTGGTGCTTTTTACAATAACAAACTGACTTCATTTTCCCTGTAGTTTTCTGTTGCGATATCAGCCCCTCTTAATCTTCTATGATTTGTCAACATAGTTCTCAGGGAACAAGGCTGGCCCTTTGAAATACAAGTACTACTCATTTTTGCCAGCTGAGTGAACTGGAGCAACGTAAGATAGAGTGTCTTGCTGAAGGTTACAATGTGTCGCCGGGAATTGAACTCACGACCTTGCAATCGTGAACCGAATGCCCTAACCACAAAGTCGTGCTCCTTCACACGACTTGTATAATATACATAACTTTACGTCATTAAGATTATACACGAATATGGAAGTATTTGTTGTTGAACAAAAACAAAAGCAGCGGCAACAGAGACTTGGAAACAGCTTGCTGCCAGATGCTGGAAGGACTGGTCACCGTATGAGGACCTTCCTCTTGACAGCTTTACAGCGAACCAAACAGCGCACTGGTCTGACGCTCCAACTACATGATGAAACCCTTCAGCCAGGTTTCACCATTGCTTTTTAGCCATATCCAATTGCTAGCTGGCTAGCTGGCTGGCTGGCTAGCTGGCTGGCTGGCTGGCTGGCTGGCTGGCTGGCTGGTTGGCTGGCTGGCTGGCTGGTTGGTTGGCTGGCTGGCTGGCTGGCTAGCTGGCTGGCTGGCTGGCTAGCTGGCTGGCTGGCTGGCTGGATGGATGGATGGCTGGATGGATGGATGGCTGGATGGCTGGATGGTTAGCTGGCTGGCTGGCTGGCTGGCTTGCTGGCTGGGTGGCTGGCTGGCTGGCTTGCTGGCTGGGTGGCTGGCTGGTTGGCTGGCTGGCTAGTAGGCTGGCTGGCTGGTTGGCTGGCTAGCTGGCTGGCTGGTTGGCTGGTTGGATGGATGGATGGTTAGCTGGCTGGCTGGCTGGATGGCTGGTTGGCTGGCTAGCTGGCTGGCTGGCTGGCTGGCTAGTTGGCTGGATGGATGGATGGATGGATGGATAGATGGATGGATGGATGGATGGATGGATGGATGGATGGATGGATGGCTGGATGGATGGATGGATGGCTGGATGGTTAGCTGGCTGGCTGGCTGGTTGGCTGGCTAGTTGGCTGGCTGGCTTGCTGGCTGGCTGGCTAGCTGGCTGGCTAGAAGGCTGGATGGATGGCTGGCCAGCTGGCTGGCTGGGTGGCTGGCTGGTTGGCTGGCTGGCTGGTTGGCTGGCTAGTTGGCTGGTTGGCTGGCTGGCTGGCTGGCTGGCTAGTTGGCTGGCTGGCTTGCTGGCTGGCTGGCTGGCTGGCTGGCTGGCTAGCTGGCTGGCTAGCTGGCTGGCTGGCTAGTAGGCTGGCTGGATGGCTGGCTAGCTGGCTGGCTGGCTGGCTGGCTAGCTGGCTGGCTGGCTGGCTGGCTAGTTGGCTGGCTGGCTTGCTGGCTGGCTGGCTGGCTAGCTGGCTGGCTAGCTGGCTGGCTGGCTAGCTGGCTGGCTAGCTGGCTGGCTAGAAGGCTGGATGGATGGCTGGCCAGCTGGCTGGCTGGCTGGCTGGCTAGCTGGCTGGCTGGCTGGCTGGCTAGTTGGCTGGCTGGCTTGCTGGCTGGCTGGCTGGCTAGCTGGCTGGCTAGCTGGCTGGCTAGCTGGCTGGCTAGCTGGCTGGCTAGCTGGCTGGCTAGAAGGCTGGCTAGAAGGCTGGATGGATGGCTGGCTGGCTGGCTGGCTAGCTGGCTGGCTGGCTGGCTAGTAGGCTGGCTGGCTGGCTGGCTGGATGGCTGGATGGCTGGCTGGCTGGCTAGTAGGCTGGCTGGATGGCTGGCTAGCTGGCTGGCTGGCTGGCTGGCTAGTAGGCTGGCTGGCTGGATGGATGGATGGATGGATGGATGGATGGATGATGGATGGATGGCTGGCTGGCTGGCTGGCCGGCTGGCCGGCTGACCGGCTGGCTGACCGGCTGGCTAGCTAGCTGGCTGGCTGGTGCACTCAACTGTCGCCTGGACCTCCGGCGAGATGGTGTTTGCTTGTCGGTGTTGGGTGTTGGACACCAATTGATAGCAGTCACCGTCTCAGTCTGGTCCAAGGAAAACCCCTTTATTCAACTTTTTCAAAAAGTATACAGCACCCCAATAAATATCTATTTAGTCTTCCTGTAGCGTTTCGTAACACTCGTCTTTCCTGACCACAGCTTGCTCGTGACATTAACGTGCAAGTAGCGGAAATATAGTCATAGCAAATATTCTGCTCGATCCCACAGATTTGCTTGTCAGTTGTTTGACCTTAACCACTTGAGCATATCCCTTTGTGGCTGACGATATGTGCATCTCTGATCACGAGCAGATGTAGTGAGGGTGGAGCATCATAGCCATGTGTTGAGAGGGATTCTTTGGGGTTTGAATAAACGTGACAAAAACAAAATTTGAAGGAAATATTAGTCATTTTTCATACTTTCTTGGAATAAGCGAATAGGAAGTAACCGTTGCTACCCCAAAGACAGAAATCGTGTTACACAGTGTTATCTTATGCTCCTTACACCATATCGTCTCATATCCGGCTTTTTCCTGAAATGAGTCGATACACCAGAGTTCCAATTAATTATAACTGGAAATAAGGCAGCGAGCTGGCAGAAACGTTAGCACGCCGGGCGAAATGCGTAGATGTATTTCGTCTGCCGTTACGTTCTGAGTTCAAATTCCGCCGAGGTCGACTTTGCCTTTCATCCTTTCGGGGTCGATAAATCAAGTACCAGTTACGCACTGGGGTCGATATAATCGACTTAATCCCTTTGTCTGTCCTTCTTTGTCATCTCTGTGTTTAGCCCCTTGTGGGTAGTAAAAAAAATAGGTATTTCGTCTATTGCTACGTTCTGAGTTCAAATTCCGCCAAGGTCGACTTTGCCTTTCATTCTTCCGGGGTCGATAAAATAAGTACCAGTTACGCACTGGGGTCGATGTAATCGACTTAATCCCTTTGTCTGTCTTTGTTTGTCCCCTCTATGTTTAGCCCCATGTGAGCAATAAAGAAATATATAACTGGAAATAAGTAATAATGGGGTGAAGGGTAGTCTGAATTTTAGCAGATAGTGTGACGTAGAAAGGGCACAACAGTTTGAATATGCAAGTGGATAGCGGTAGCGAATTAATCTTAATATTCTAAGTAACTTTCAAATACTTATTAGTAAACCAGAACGTCTTGAAAGCCATCAGCAACTTCGCTAATTTTATGGTTCGACAGTGAAGCCATTAGACTTTTTTTTTAATTTTCTTGGAACAGGTTACCGTTTTCATTTATAACTGTGGTCGTCGTAGATTTCATAAAAATTACGGTCTTGTTGACACTAATGTGTGTGTGTGTGTGTGTGTGTGTGTGTGTGTGTGTGTGTGTGTGTGTGTGTGTGTGTGTGTGTGTGTGTGTGTGTGTGTGTCTTTCTCTGTTTTACTTGTTTCAGTCATTTGACTGCGGCCATGCTGGAGCACCGCCTTTAATCGAGCAACTCGAGCCCGGGACTTAGTCTTTGTAAGCCCAGTACTTATTCTATCGGTCTCTTTGCCGAACCGCTAAGTGACGGGGACGTAAACACACTAGCATCGGTTGTCAAGCAATGCTAGGGGTACAAACACAGACACACAAACACACATACATACATACATATATATATATATATATATATATATATATATATATATATATATATATATATATATATATATAATATATATATATATATATACATATATACGACAGGCTTCTTTCAGTTTCCGTCTACCAAATCCACTCACAAGGCATTGGTCACTTGCCCAAGATGCCACGCAGTGGGACTGAACCCGAAACCATGTGGTTGGTTAGCAAGCTACTTACCACACAGCCACTCCTGCGCCTGTGTGTGTGTGTAAAATATCAATAGCACAAGACAAATGAATTCTGTTGTGCTTTAAGGCCGAAGATACTGATAATCTTTATTAACTGTTTTAATGAAATGTGTTAGTAATTCATGAAGGACTTCACATCTATACAGTTGTGTCAATATTTATGCAGTGTCCACAGCCACACAATAAGATTAACACAGTCTGAGAATAAAGCAGTAATAGCAACAAGGCACACACGGGTTCGATATCAATACACAGCTACCCTTTGGTGGTAATGAATGGAGTGCAGGTATTTCATCTGACCCTTATACCTTCTTACACCTGTTATTAAATATATCTTATGTTTTACTCTGTCTTTGTTTTGATATTTCAGCTCCCTGCAACGAGTACAAAAGGTCGGCAAATTCAGAATTCCCTGCATGTGAAGAGGATGGATCGTACTCCCGGGTGCAGTGTACAGGCGCGATGTAAGCAACATAAGTACAGTACTTGTAATATATTAGACCCATATATATTTTGTGTGTGTGTGTGTTGTGTGTGTGTGTGTGTGTGTGTGTGTGTACATATTTGGTACGAAACCAAAGAAAATGTCGTTTAACATGAAGGACTTATTGGCCTCTGCGGTGCAGTTGTAATAGCAGCAACAACAAGTGGAGGCGCAATGGCACAATGGTTAGGGCAGCGGACTCGCGGTCGGAGGATCGCGGTTTCGATTCCCAGACTGGGCGTTGTGTGTGTTTATTGAGCGAAAACACCTAAAGCTCCACGAGGCTCCAGCAGGGGGGGTGGCGACCCCTGTTGTACTCTTTCGCTCCAACTTTCTCTCACTCTTTCTTCCTGTTCCTTGTCCCCGACTTCCTACGCAACCGCTGAGCCTGGATGCGCATTCATCCATCCGTCGATGCTCTCGGTGTCGGGGGTTGACCTGCTTTCTCTTCTGCGGGTCTTACGAATAGCAAAGGACCACGTTTCGGACTTCTCCCATCTTGCGAGCTCTGGGACGAAGACCGTTCGCTCAACAGCAACAGCAACAGCAGCAACAACAACAGCATCCACAATCGCAACAACAGCAATTACAACTGCGACTACAACAGCAACGTCAACAGCAACAACAAAACCAAGAGTTGCTGGAATTAGTATTGAAGGAATATGAAAATACTTCGGATTCTTACTCGCCAGACAGCGTAGCAAATTCAGTTGAAGAATTTAGTTATAAGCCAGTATAAAGGATTATCTTCTCTGCATATTTTCGAAAATACGAAGAAATCTTCAAAGAAAATGTAAAAATTGATCTGATGAGAAAAAAAGTACGACTACTTTTAAGATAGTTATTCCTCGCCGGACATGAAAAATATGGTAACCAGGTGAGCTGGCAGAAACGTTAGCACGCCGGGCGAAATGCGTGGCCGTATTTCGTCTGCCGTTACGTTCTGAGTTCAAATTCCGCCGAGGTCGACTTTGCCTTTCATCCTTTCGGGGTCGATAAATTAAGTAACAGTTGCGCACTGGGGTCGATGTAATCGACTTAATCCCTTTGTCTGTCCTTGTTTGTCCTCTCTGTGTTTAGCCCCTTGTGGGTAGTAAAGAAATATATGGTAACCAGGTGAGATTTATTTCGATGAAACAATTTTTTATCGAAAATTTTCAGTGAAAGAAGTTTTCTGTTCATTAAACGCTGACAATGTTTGAATTTGGTCAAAAAAGACGATGAAGATTTCGTCGCCTATGCTGGGGTTGTTAACATAGATTGTGAAAATTTCAAATTTAAATTAATTAATCCCGGACAACTTCAAATGTCTAATTTTAGTTCAAGGGCTCACTGCGAGCAAAAATGCAGACATACGTTCCCGGATATCATCAAAACTAGAACAGGACCAAAACCTAACTCTACAGGCAGTAGCAGAAGAATGCCAGAGGATTATAACATGACGCAGATAAAATTGAAAAAAAGAATGCTGTCGTATTCACGCGTATCGACCGGTAACAGATAAGAAAAAGTAAAAATGTCAAAACCGAATCCACTTTCATGAGAGCGGTGATCTACATTTCAAAAGTAACTGTCCGTTTAAAAAAATAAAATGCTTCGAGTGTGATAAGATAGGTCATAAAAAAGCTGTAAAACAAAACCTGGGAAACGGTTCCACCGAAAAGATTACAAAAACAGGGAATCGGTGAAATGAAATACGAACGAGCCTCATAGGAAATTTGTGTATGTAAAAATTAATGAAACAAGCATAAAGTTACAATTGGATACGGGCAGTGATATCTCGATAATTAATTAATTAAAATAAGTTAATTCTCAAAGGGGAAGAAGTTAAGGAAGACTAACTCTAAAAAGGGGAAATGATGTGGAAGGATCCTGACCACCTCCAAGTGACTAAAAGTGGACTGACACATTACTATAAAATAAAATTTGAACTCAGAATGTTAAGAAGAAACTCCTCTAAGCATTTTGTTCGGCTCACTAAGAATTCTGCCAACTCGCCACTTAGGAAACGTATAAATAATGGCACATAAATGAATGCAAAAAAATGCCTTGACTATGAAGTAGATGAGGATTAGTCGAAGGTCAGAGAAGCGCCTGAGTTCACCTGACGAAGGAAAGAATCAAAGCTAATGATATCAATATCAGTTCAATAAATTTATTTCAGTTCAGCTTTCATGGATAAAAACCAAGACAGAAAACATTTAAAAAGTTTGATGACGGTGCCACGTACTAGGATTGAACCCAAAACCACATGGTTGCAAAGTAAGCCACCTATCGACACAGCCATGGCAGCACCAACACGCCTACATGTGTATAGGTATACATATGTATAGGCACACATACGTATATGTATACATGTTCGTAAATGCTTTGAAATGCAACGTTGTATTACTGAAGCTATAAGGATGCGGTTTCAAATACTGGGAAGTGCATACCTCATCATTGATGACAAACTGGACAACTAATTCCGTTGTCCAGCTTAGTAAAGAATCTGAGTGCTCATTCAACCTGCTAAAAATAGCAACCAAAATTCCCTCAAATCACCCCCCTTTTTTAAGAAACATTCAGCGACGTGCTTTTAGATATCTAAAAAGACTGTTTTTTTATTTCTTTATTGCCCGCAGGGAGCTAAGCATAGAGGGGACAAACAGGGACAGTCAAAGGGTTTAAGTCGATTACATCAACCCCAGCGTCTAACTGGTTCTTATTTAATCGACCCCGAAAGGATGAAAGGCAAAGTCGACCTCGGCGGATCAGAGAGATCTGCCTGATCAAGGCTGACCTGGGACAAAACAATAACTACTAATTCGATTTACGCTTTTCAATAAATGTTGTCAACTCACGAAATTAAGGTCTTATTTATAAATGAAACACTCACATCTTGGAAAGGTTTGTATCCAAAAAAGAAAACTTTTTTCTTCATTTAATATATCCTCGTTCTAAAGCTGCTTGCACATTTTAAGAGGTGAGTAATATAACATTTTTACCTTCTCTACCAGCTGCTTCTGTTATACATCCTCTGGGGAAATGATCTACAACATCTATGTCAAGAAGACACAAGTGGAAAGCATGAATTGCAGTAAGTAGATTTTAAGGCAATTATCTAAGAAATATAGAAATAAAGGCCTGTGTTTCCTTCCTTAATGAAATTTCATATTTACATCCAGCTTCATATTTTACGTCCTGAATACGAAGTCTTCTCTGATATTGAAACGCTAGTCTATTTAATCACTGAACATCACTTTATCATTATACACAATCGAACCAATTCTACTATATGGCTCAAAAACCTGGACGTTATCAAAGAAGCTTGAGAGGCGGTTGGATGGAACCTACACTCGCCTCCTTATGAGAGCTCAAAATCTCTCGTGGAAGCGTCATCCAACCAAAATGCAAATATATGGGAAACTACCAACTGTGTCATCTCTTGTGAAAGGTAGAAGAGTCCAGTTTGCTGGAGAGGACATTGTTGTAGAGCTGAAAACGAGGTAATTTCTACTCTTCTCTTCTGGAAGCCATCTGCTCACGATACCAGAGGGCGCACACTCTCCTACCCTGATGTAATCTCCAGGGATACAGGTATCCAGCAACAGGATCTCCATAATGCTATGATGGACCGTGAAGTCTGGCATAATATAGTAAATTCCATTGTCTCGAACACGGTCGAACAATGATGATGATGATTATACAAGAAATTAGGAAGCCTCTTTTTGGTTACTTGACCAAATGCAAATAGCCAAATTGTCCTCCTTACCACATAAAAACAGGAAACATAGGATAATGCTGTACTTGATGTACTCGTAAAAGGGTAGACGATTACCGCTAGAATGCCTTTGATCTCAGGCCGGTTCCAGCAGGGTTGACCTGGGGCTAAGCAACAACACACGTATACACAGACCGAGCTAACTAGAAAGCCTCTGCTAAAAATAGCAACCAAATACCCCTTAAATTATTCCTTACTGCCTTAAATAAAAAATGAGACATTGGTAATCTTCCATACCGTAAAAAGACGGGGTGGTTACAGCTGGAATGCTTTTCAACAAAGATTCGTCCCATCAGTATTGAACTTGGACTAAATCACTGCAGATATTATAGTTAAAGGATTAATTCAAATCCAAGTAGATGTGCTGTGATTTGTATATGGCTTAGTCAGGTTAAAGAAACTGTGATTATCGTCTTTGCAGATCCACGAGGACTTATGAGATCATAAATATATACCATGGCAAAGTATATTCTTTGCCATAATCATAATTATTTGATACTAATCACCAGGCATGGTTATATAGTTAAGAAGTTCGCTATAAAGCCTTGGTTCCACTGCATGACACTTTGGGAAAGTGTCTTCAGTCGTAGACTCGAGTCAACCAAAAAGTTTGCTAAAAATAAGTTTTAGTTAAAAACCCGAGTTAACAGGAATTCCATGATCACGAAGTTGCACTGCAATTTTTATTTATTATCTCTCTATATAAACGGCAGTTTATCTGTCTGTGTGTCTGTGTGTCTGTCAGGTTGTACCCTCACCCTGACCACGGCTTTCAACCGATTATGATGAAACTTGACACACACATAGCCCAACGTCATAATTCAAAACTAACGCAGCGAAAATTTTGAAAAGTTCCCCCAGTTCTGAAAAAAATCGATAAATTCGACATGGGGTCGAGAATCTAAGCTTTTTATATGCAACACATTTTCTGTCTAGGGGACACAACTCGACCATTTTATCGCCCAAAGGGACAGCTAGGAACATCGTATACACAGAAGTATTCGAGTGAAGAGAAGACATTGCAACCTACACATGCGCCTTCGTTCCCTAGAGGGAAAGGACTAGATTGGGATTAGTCGTTGCCTACTAGGGGCTCTTACATACCCGGGCAACGCCGGGCTATGCTGCTAGTCTTACAATAAATCTATGCAGTATGTTTATTGTTTAGATCCACGTTCAACAGCTTATCCATGCTAAGTAAATATCTGCCTCAATTATGTTTGTTAATGTATCAATCATTGTTTCTATTGGGAAAAAATTATACTTTCTACTGAAGACGCTCAAAGAAACAGAAATCTAGATTAAGCGAGGGTCTTTTCGGTTTGACCGGCAGTTTTTGCTAGCGGTGTCATATGAAATTGTCACCCATAATTATGACCCTAGTATCGATCTATTGCATTTCAATCTGTTTTAGGGTTAGGGTTAGGGGTGGGGAAGGGTATCTTTTTTTTTCTTCACAAATGTAAATAAACCCAATCTGTTTCTTAAATGAGGGACATATTCATACGGCACAGAATGCTTTTTACCGCAATGGACGTCAGTGATTGGTTGAAATTGCAGAAATTGAAGAAAAAAGACAACAAATATCTTACAAACTATAGAATTTTCTCAATAAAGCCAAGAGAAAAGGATGTTTTATAAACACATTCTACCAGTAGTTTAAATTTTTTTAGTTACCTAGAAATTATGTGAAAAACTGGCACTGCTAAGCACTTTTCCTCCGCTACTATGCTTTTTAGAACTGTATGCCTATACGTGATACTGTCTCGAGATGAATACTTCAGTTATATGGCTTTCTACAGTTTACACACGTTAAGTAAGGAATACAGATTGTTATTTTGAATTAATACTGCTTCCGTTGCTAATAACTAATATTTATTTATTTATTTATTTATTTTCAAGACTGTGCTGTTGACAAAAAAGAAACAAAAAAAAGAGGAGATTTTTCAAAGAGATTTCGGTGTGAAAAAAACGGCAATTATAAGAAAATTCAATGTCGTAAATACAAATGTTATTGCGTAAATAAATTGGGAGTTCAGGTGTCAGGTACAGTGCCTAAGGCAAAGATCAATTCACTTAAATGCTAAGGTAAGTAGAATGGTTACGTTTACTAAAATCTAAACTTCAGAGGTGATTTGGCTATGTCGCTGAGTTACTGCGAATGTTTTAAGGAATTTCTAGCCAGGTAGGTATTTCATTTAAAGTGTTCGGAAATGCATTTGATTGACAAGTAACTTGATCTGAGATTGTACATTAAAACTGAAAATGCAACAGTCTGGGGGAAACCATAACGGCCATTTAAGACATGGCCTAGTGATTATGAAGATTGTTTCAGAATCCTACGCTCTCAGGTTCGAACACTCTGCGCGGAATCTTGAGAAAGTTACTTTTACTTTAGCTTCTGGTCTATTCAAACTTTGTAAGTGAAATTGAGTAGGTGGAAACTGCGTGGACGCCCGTAGGGTGGATTATTTTATTTTTATTTTTGCGCCCTTTTTCAAGCCTAGCCAGGTTCATGGGCCCGGTTTCCCGGTTTCTGTGGCGTATGTGTTCCACCCTAGCTGGACGGGACGCCAGTCCATCGCAGCGCTACTCAAGAAACAGGGAGAGAGAGTGAGAGAAAGTTGTGGCAAAAGAGTACAACAGGGGTCGCCACCACCCCCTGCCGGAGCCTCGTGGAGCTTTTAGGTGTTTTCGCTCAAAAAACACATACAACGCCCGGTCCGGGAATCGAAACCGCGAGTCCGCTGCCCTAACCACTGGGCCATTGCGCCTTCACAGGGTGGATTATACCTGTAATTTAAAGACCCAACTTTGTTACATATTTTGAGACGCTGATTCCGTCCAAGAATCAGGTTAAATATTCAACGAATCTATGAAATGTTCATCCACTTAAAGGACTAATTCAATGAACAGATTTGATCTCGAGCAGCTAAGATGAAGCCTTCACTCTTTGCCTTCAGCACTGAGCTTCGTAGCCACTGACGGCCGTAGTTATGTTCAACATCAGCTTCTTTGCTACAGGCCACGTATTTGCCATGCAGAGGAGGTTTCTGTTTCCACCTACCAGCCAATTACCCTTTTACTCTTTTACTTGTTTCAGTCATTTGACTGCGGCCATGCTGGAGCACCGCCTTTAGTCGAGAAAATTTGGCCCCCAGGACTGATTCTTTGTAAGCCTAGTTCTTATTCTACTTATTCTATCTCTTTTGCCGAACCGCTAAGTTACGGGGACGTAAACTCACCACCATCGGTTGTCAAGCGATGTTGGGGGACAAACACAGACACACAAGCATACACACACACACACATACACACACACACACACATACACACACACACACACATACATATATATATATATATATATATATATATATATATATATATATATATATATATATATATATATACGACGGGCGTCTTTCAGGTTCCGTCTACCAAATCCACTCAAAAGGCTTTGGTCGGCCCGAGGCTATAGTAGAAGACACTTGCCCAGGGTGCCACGCAGCGGGACTGAACCTGGAACCATGTGGTTCCTAAGGAAGGTACTTACCACACAGCCACTTCTACGCCTATGTTCATGCTCTTTTCCTTTGGCCATTAATTTTTCTCTCTTTACACCAGCGATCCTGATTTCAGCTCCTAGACCGGGTGGTGCATTGCATTCTTCAGCAAAACACTTCGACTCACGTTGCTCTGCGATCACTTCGACACCTGATGCGTGGTATGCCGTGCACCCGTTCAGACGATGTCGATATGATGAAGAGAATGAGCTTAAACGAACCATTTGTGCAGGTTGTTAGGAAACAAAACTGAACGCTCATGCGTCATCTTCGACAGGAGAGACCATCGTCATTATTATTATTATTATTATTATTATTATTATTATTATCATTATTATTATTATTATTATTATTATTATTATATTATTATTATTATTATTATTATTATTATTATTGAGTGAGAGAGCAGTGCATGTCATCAAAGTGACACTGGGGTAAAATATATGAAGCCCAGTATACCCATCATGACTACCCGTCTGATAAGGGTACACCAGGCACATGCATCACAACCATATGTGCGCGACATGGTGATCTCATATCAAGATAAACAGCACATGACCTTGCAGGTGGGGCCCAGTTAGAATTTTCTTCAGGTTGAGTAGCCCATCCCGCTCAAAAGGTCCCTGAATAAGGGTTGTTTAAGGATGTTGAAAGAACCACCCATGTTTCCAGAGGTGAATTATTCAAACCCCAAAGAATCCCTCTCAACACATGGCTATGATGCTCCCCCACTACTTCCGCTCATGATCAGAGATGCACATATCGTCAGCCACTAAAGGACATGCTCAACTGGTTACGGTCAAACAACTGACAAGCAAATCTGTGGTATTGAGCAGAATAGATGCTGTAGCCCATCTTTTATACCAAGACAAAACAATGTACATGATTTATTATTATTATTATTATTATTATTATTATTATATTATTATTATTATTATTATTATTATTATTTATTATTATTATTATTATTATTATTATTATTATTATTATTATTATATTATTGAGTGAGAGAGCAGTGCATGTCATCAAAGTGACACTGGGGTAAAATATATGAAGCCCAGTATACCCATCATGACTACCCGTCTGATAAGGTACACCAGGCACATGCATCACAACCATATGTGCGCGACATGGTGATCTCATATCAAGATAAACAGCACATGAACTTGTAAGTGGGGCCCAGTTAGAATTTTCTTCAGGTTGAGTAGCCCATCCCGCTCAAAAGGTCCCTGAATAAGGGTTGTTTAAGGATGTTGAAAGAACCACCCATGTTTCCAGAGGTGAATTATTCAAACCCCAAAGAATCCCTCTCAACACATGGCTATGATGCTCCCCCACTACTTCCGCTCATGATCAGAGATGCACATATCGTCAGCCACTAAAGGACATGCTCAACTGGTTACGGTCAAACAACTGACAAGCAAATCTGTGGTATTGAGCAGAATAGATGCTGTAGCCCATCTTTTATACCAAGACAAAACAATGTACATGATTTATTATTATTATTATTATTATTATTATTATTATTATTATTATTATTATTATTATTATTATTATTACTCTCCATGTAAATCCAGACCAGCTACAGAAGATCCCTGACCTCGTCTCCTTACCGAACGGAACTGAGTTGAAAGTGATTGTGGAGGGAAGACGTCTGAAATGTCATGTCTGTGGCATGACAAATCGTTAACGGGTGTTCTGCCCGCAAGATAAAAATCAGAGAGGAAAGAGGAGGGCCCCATCGCCGATGTCACAGCCATTTCCACAACAACGACAACAACATCTACAAGAAAAAATAAAAGAATGAGTAATGCAACATCAGCATCTCGAAGCAGAACCACAGCGGGGGATCCCTCTGAGGCGGAAGGACCGACAGCAACAGAAAAAGGATCAGAAGCAACAGTAGTAGCAATAACAACAGTCCCAACAGCACCACCACCACCACCGTTACCATCAAAATGTACGAGTACTTTAGCTGAGGATGTACGAGTACTTTAGCAGGGGATGGTGGTGATCCCTGCTGTACTCTTTCACCACAACTTTCTCTCACTCTTACTTCCTGTTTCTGTTGTACCTGTATTTCAAAGGGCCGGCCTTGTCACTCTCTGTGTCACGCTGAATATCCCCGAGAACTACGTTATGGGTACACGTGTCTGTGGAGTGCTCAGCCACTTACATGTTAATTTCACGAGCAGGCTGTTCCGTTGATCGGATCAACCGGAACCCTCGTCGTCGTAACCGACGGAGTGCTTCCTCTCTCCTCAGCCATTGTTGGGATTTTGCTTTGTCTATTTCTTTTCTGTTTAGCCCAATATTTTCCATGTTGGGGCTTTGCTTGCCATCGTTTCATCATGATACGTTGAGGTCCCAGTTTTAGTTTAGGTTTCAGCTGTTTTACAGCTTTTGCTATCTTTTCTTATTTCAACCAATGAGACCAAAAAAATTGTTTCGTATGAGTCCATATCCTAAAAGATAAGACCTAATCCCCTTTCACTTTGAACACAAATGAAAGTTTTTTTATTCAAATTTTCGCTCGTATTCGTCAAAATGGATTTTAATGATACGAACTATACTGAAAGGTTTTCTTACTGAAACAGTGAAACAGTATTGCACTTCTCAAAAATTATATGCATTCCCTTAGGCAATTTTTATCTTCATTCCCATTCTAAGGATTTTTACTTAATATATATAACATTTTCATGAGTTTCTCCCACAAATATCCATACACAAGCTTTGCTAATACCTCATATTCTTGACACCCTTAATCCATTTGTTTTAGAATGGATTTTTCAAAGAAAAATGCTCCTGTCCAGCTTGGAAGATTTAGTACTTCACTCAGACCCGCAAAGCAAAAAACGAGTTTAACTCCTCAGTAATAAAGTGTTAATTATCCTCATAATCATCATCAACATCTCTTAACATTTATCTTCCATGCTGGTATGGATAGGACGGCTTGCGAGGATCTGACATTAACCAGGCTGTTTTGATTGATCTACAATCTATAATACCATCAAGGTATAAGATTGAACAATATTGACCCATTCCTGTGAAGCAAAAGACAATATCTTTGCTGACTTTTCTGAACCATAGAATTATTGCATTTTGTTCTCCTTTTCTTGATTTTTAACTTGCATTTCTGATTGTTGCCTTTTTTTATGCGCCCTTTTCAAGCCTAGCCAGGCTCATGGGCCCGGTTTCCCGGTTTCTGTGGCGTATGTGTTCTCCCCAGCTGGCCGGGATGCCAGTCCATCGCAGTGTTACTCAAGAAACGGGAAGAGAGAGTGAGAGAAAGTTGGAGAGAAAGAGTATAACAGGGGTCGCCACCACCCCCTGCCCGAGCATCGTGGAGCTTTAGATGTTTTCGCTCAAAAAACACATACAACGCCCGGTCTGGGAATCGAAACCACGATCCTCCGACCGCGAGTCTGCTGCCCTAACCACTGGGACATTGCGCCTCCACATTGTGGCCTTTTCCTATATTGTAAATAAACTCTCACCTTAAGCTCCATTTCTGATCAGTTGTGATTTCGTCTTATATTGCAGGACGAAATCCAACCTTGTCCTATATTACATATAATCTCTAACTTTGTCCTAAATTTTACATATACTCTAACCATGTCCTAAATTTTCCAAAATTTCTTTCATTTTCTATATTTCAGATGAAATGAGTTTATTCTTATCCAGTGTCTAATTTTCAAGAAAGTGATCACCGTATTTGTCTCAGAGGAACTTGAAACTTCACACAAGTCAGAAGTTATTCATCGTATATTTTACTAAAAGTTGAAATAAATACATAAACCCACTTCAGTTCGTTTTTCCATGTTTATTAAATTTCAGTTTATCAGTAAAGATCTCTCATACAAATGTAAAAGAGAAAGTTGAGAAGAAGCTAAAATTCCAAGCTAAATATTTTACAACACTTAGTAATTTATAGTATCAGACTGAGGCCAAGCTTATCGCGAAGACTGATCTGATAAAATCTAGTAATGGGATGGAAGCACTCCGTCGGTTACGACGACGAGGGTTCCGGTTGATCCGATCAACGGAACAGCCTGCTCGTGAAATTAACGTGTAAGTGGCTGAGCACTCCACAGAAACGTGTACCCTTAACGTAGTTCTCGGGGATATTCAGCGTGACACAGAGAGAGTGACAAGGCCGGCCCTTTGAAATACAGGTACAACAGAAACAGGAAGAAAGAGTGAGAGAAAGTTGTGGTGAAAGAGTACAGCAGGGATCACCACCACCCCCTGCCGGAGCCTCGTGGAGCTTTAGGTGTTTTCGCTCAATAAACACTCACAACGCCCGGTCTGGGAATCGAAACCACGATCCTACGACCGCGAGTCCGCTGCCCTAACCACTGGGCCATTGCGTCTCCACAAAATCTAGTAATATGCTATGGTCAAGTGAACCAGATTGTGTGCCATGGAGAGGAGATATGTCGCGATACCCACAGAGAGAAGATATGTCAAATCATTTCACAATACTTACCTTTCAATTCTGTGACTGATGTGAACGGGTAGATTACACGGGTATATTTTTTAATATTTTTTACTGGGTCGAGAGATAAGGATTGTGCTTATTGGTCTTTGCACACTCAAAGACAAGTGGAATTGATAGTATAAACATTCCTTTAATATAGATATAGTATTCAGGTTTAAGTGTAGCCAAGCTACACGTAAACGTGTAGCTTGTGTGTAAATGTGGTCCGGTTATTCAAACGTAATATACGTGACTCTCTTTACTTGTTTCAGTCATTTGACTGCGGCCATGCTGGAGCACCGCCTTTAGTCGAGCAAATCGACCCCGGGACTTATTCTTTGTAAGCCCAGTACTTATTATATCGGTCTCTTTTGCCGAACCGCTAAGTGACGGGGACGTAAACACACACCAGCATCGGTTGTCAAGCAATGCTAGGGGGACAAACACAGACACACAAACACACACACATACATATATATATATACATATATACGACAGGCTTCTTTCAGTTTCCGTCTACCAAATCCACTCACAAGGCATTGGTCGGCCGGGGCTATAGCAGAAGACACTTGCCCAAGATGCCACGCAGTGGGATTGAACCCAGAACCATGTGGTTGGTTAGCAAGCTACTTACCACGCGTAGCTTACACGTGAATGTGTAGCCTATATGCATATGTGGATCTCTGTACTTGAAAATATAAGAAGTTAACTCGTAATTAACAAACACTTTTAGTAAAGGACTTGACACTCAAGCGGATGATGTTTGTCAAACATTTATTTCTCTGTCGTTTCTGAATTACCAAATTACTCTTGCTCGGGTGAGTTGTCTTTAAAGAAGTAATTGATGAGATGGAACTTATTCCTTCTGGAATAACTGTGTTTCGATTTCAAAAAGAAACAAAAACTCTGAAATATAATTGACAAAAAGTTAATCACTTCCTTTCATCTTTTACTTGTTTCAGACATTAGACTGCGGCCATGCTGGGGCACCGCCTTGAAAAATATTAGTCGAATGAATAGACCCCAGTACTTTACATTTTTAAGCCTGTACCTATTCTATCGATCTCTTTGCCGAATTGCTAAGTCACGGGGACGGGAAATACCAAATTGTTATAACCGTATCGTCATCAAAGACGTAATTGGTGATATGAAAATTATTTCTTCTCAAAGAAGTGAGTTTCAATTTCAAAACAAAAAAAAAACTCTGAATTATAGATGATAAAAAGTTAATGTACAAGTATAAATTCTGTTATGTACCAATATAGTAGAAAACTACACACACACACACACACACACACACACACACACACACACACACACACACACATCTGTGTGTATATATTTGGTTGTTAGCTTTACATAATATTTTTCGTGTTGGTATGAGTTGGACCGGCGAGCTGGCAGAAACGTTAGCACGCCGGGCGAAATGCTTAGCAGTATTTCGTCTGCCGTTACGTTCTGAGTTCAAATTCCGTCGAGGTCGACTTTGCTGATTCGTCAGTGTAGATTGAGATTGTTTTTATCTAACCCCGAAAGGATGAAAAGCAATGCTAACCTCGATGAGATTTGAACTTTGCGCACAAGGAGTCGGAATAAATATCGTGAAGAATTCTAGCTAACGCTCTTGACTCTGCTGAATTCCCGCCTGGCGATTGAGGCCCGCATCTGATTCCTTTGAAGTAGTGATCTACCAGAAACGGATCTTTTCGGTTTGAACGGCAGTTTTTTCTAGCGGTGTCATATGAAATTGTCACCCATAATTATGACCCAAGTATCGATCTATTGCATTTCAATCTGTTTTAGGGTTAGGGTTAGGGTTAGGGGTGTTGGGAAGGTTATCTTTTTTTCTTCACAAATAAACCCAATCTGTTTCTTAAACGAGGGACATATTCATACGGCACAGAATGTTGTTTACCTCAATAGACGTCAATGATTGGTTGAAATTGCAGAAATTGAAGAAAAAAAACAACAAATATCTTACAAACTATAGAATTTTCTCAATAAAGCCAAGAGAAAAAGATGTTTTATAAACACATTCTACCAGTATACGAAGTTTAAAAACTTTTTAGTTACCTAGAAATTATGTCAGAAACTGCCGTTCAAACCGAAAAGATCCCCAGAAACATCAAAGGTTACTCCTCCTAGTAGTACACGAACTTATTTCTTTATTAAATTCGTAAGCAATATACGATGGGGTGTTGAAAAATTCCTGGCTTTGTGTAAAAGAAAATACAGGAGAATCAGTTAATTATGATTTTATTGAACATATTCCTCTTCTCAGATTCACACACTTCAGTGCAGCAGTTTTTCACCCTTTCTAAGACCTGTAGAAGAACTCAGATGGTTGGGCCTCCAACTGGACCTTTCGTGAAACCCTTAAAGCCCGGAACTTTTCAGCACCGCCTCATACTACACTGTCTTTAAATCTTACCTTACTTTTTTACTCTTTTACTCTTTTACTTGTTTCAGTCAGTTGACTGCGGCCATGCTGGAGCACCGCCTTTAATCGAGCAACTCGACCCCGGGACTTATTCTTTTTGTAAGCCCAGTACTTATTCTATCGGTCTCTTTTTGCCGAACCGCTAAGTAACGGGGACATAAACACACCAGCATCGGTTGTCAAGCAATGCTAGGGGGACAAACACACACACACACACACACACACACACATACATATATACATACATATACATATATACGACGGGCTTCTTTCAGTTTCCGTCTACCAAATCCACTCACAAGGCTTTGGTCGGCCTGAGGTTATAGTAGAAGACACTTGCCCAAGGTGCCACGCAGTGGGACTGAACCCGGAACCATGTGGTTGGTAAGCAAGCTACTTACCACACAGCCACTCCTGCGCCTATGTTTGTTTGAATTAAACATTGTTCAACAATAATTTCCCCGCCTAGAAACGAGTGTAATCTGCGTTAATTAAAATTATTACTGTGTTTGTCGTGTCGTATTAACATTTAATGATCTGCACTGACACATCGGGAAGACGACTGGTTTATTATTATCTTTGCTGTATAATAAGGCTTTACATAAATCGTAAACGACAAAGTCAGTTCAACAATAAAACGTTCTTGGTAATCAGGTGATCAAAAACGGGAGCGGCGGCGAGAGGATAGCATCGTTGGTAACGGTGTTGTCCCTGATTTGGTCAACGATCTGCTGGAGCAGGTCAGACTGGGGTTGTACAACAGCTTGTAAGTGTTGTGAGGCTTGTGATACACACATATGAAGGAATAGTATATGGTGGTGGCGTCGTCGTTGTCGTCGTAGTAGTAGTCGTAGTAGTAGTAGTAGTAGTAGTAGTAGTAGCAGCAGCAGTAGTAGTAGTAGTAGTAGTAGTAGTAGTAGTAGCAGCAGCAGCAGTAGTAGTAGCAGCAGCAGCAGCAGTAGTAGTAGTAGCAGCAGCAGTAGTAGTAGTAGCAGCAGCAGCAGTAGTAGTAGTAGTAGTAGTAGTAGCAGTAGCAGCAGCAGCAGCAGTAGTAGTAGTAGTAGTAGTAGTTTAACTCCAGGGTCTGCACTCCTCGAGCAGACATGCTCAAATACGTACGAGTCATGACTGTCGATTTTCTTAACTGTTTCTTTCTGGGGTTTTTTTTTACGTCCATTATCCAGTATCCTTTTTAAAAAAAAAAAAAGATTATCTTCGGGAGTGAGTCGAAAGAGAATGATTATTGCGCCTAGAGGATCTCTTAAAAGTTCATGGTTTATACGTTGTTGTTGATTATGTTGCTGATGTTGATGATGTTGAGCGAAGCGGTCTTCGTCCGTAGTGAGAGACGTCCGAAACGTGGTCCTTTGCTATTCGTAAGACCCGCAGAAGAGAAAGCAGGTCAACCCCCGACACCGAGAGCATCGACAGATGGATGAATGCGCATCCAGGCTCAGCGGTTGCGAAGGAAGTCGGGGACAAGAAACAGGAAGAAAGAGTGAGAGAAAGTTGGAGCGAAAGAGTACAACAGGGGTCACCACCACCCCTGCCGGAGCCTCGTGGTGCTTTAGGTGTTTTCGCTCAATAAACACACACAACGCCCGATCTGGGAATCGAAACCGCGATCCTCCGACCGCGAGTCCGCTGCCCTAACCACTGGGCCATTGCGCCTCCTGATTATGCTGCTGTTGTCGTTTGTACCTAGGGCAAACTTATGGACAAAGGCGTTCCAGACATGATCATTCCATTGTTTTATATATCGGGGAGAACATTGTTCGATTTGTGCATCCTCTGTTTTTTTAGGACTGATGTAATTTGAAGGAGATTTTGGTTGCTGTTTCATTGGCTCAACTAAATCATAAGTTTTCAAACAGGGATACAGAAGTTGCTTGTTGGGAATAAGTGTGAAGTTGTGTGGAATATATGGATGTTTTCTGATTATCGAAATATTGATGAATTTGTGTGAGAGATCATTCCAGATAACTTATGTGATAAAAGATGGAAGTGGAGAGATGTAATAGAACAAAAATTACACTAAATGAAGCAATAACGATGATGTACCAAAGTTACATTTCAAAGTAAGTCGGCTGATCATGTAGGAAGGCCAGGACTTATAGAGTTAATTTCCTGTCAAAGCTTGTATAAATTTCATCCATTTTCTCCCAATTTTTCGCTCTAATTTACACAGATGTCCTCATAAATTATTTGTACAACGCTCTTTCTCTTTTCTAGACATTTCGCCATGAAGCTCCTGCTGATTATTTTGTCGTCTGTTGTTGTTGCTACTCAGGCAAGTAAGTACTGCTTTGAAAGCATTTACCTGTACATCCTCATGACTAATCATTAGTTCATTTAATGTTTGTAGCTGTCAATGCTTGCATAACAAGTTAGATACATCTTCGATAGCCTCACCCATCACCATAGCAACAGCAAGAGGTGTTTGTGTTATGGCAAGCAACATTATGTGAAGTCGAGCGTATGTTGTTGCTATTATACTGGAGGCTTTACAGCTCGATGGCCTTCCCAATTTCCACAAGTCAACCAATGCGAATGCATATCCTTATTTACATTCAATTATCTTAAAATTAAGATATATTAACAAGATATATTATCACCATCATCAAATCACTCCACGCTCACAGCTTGACTCCATGAATATACGTATTTTCCATTATGAGACGGAACTACTTATAAAACATTGCCACCACCAATTCTCCAATTCCTGAATTGCCTGTTATCATGATGGATATATACCTGTGGGTGGATATCACTGCTCATCAAAAGTTATATTGCTGCTGTTTTTTATCCTTAGGTTGGCTTTGACCGGGAAAAACCTATAGTATCTTGTTAAATTCTTTCCAACGACTAGAATTTTCCGAAATAACCTGTAAAATAATTTAAAATTTTCTATACTGTTGTGGTTTTGCATTCTGGTGACGAAAATCACTCTCATTTTCTCTAAAAAAAATAATAAATAGAGAATACCAAACTCATTCCCTATGGATACCGTATTTATTACAAGCCACTCGTTGTAATAAATACGGTATCCATAGGGAATGAGTTTGGTATTTTATTTATTACACACGAATAAACGACCATATTTTATAAACCCAATAACTAAATTCTTCACGTTTAGTTGTAACTTATGAATGACAAAAGTAGTGCCGTCACCGTGACCTCAAGTCATCACCATGGATTGACCAATCAGAAGCAGCGCTGTCACCGTGACCTCGGGTCATCACCATGGATTGACCAATCAGAAGCAGCGCTCGCAGTATCTGACATATGTTAGATACCAAAAATATCTCAAAGTGTTCTCACTCACATGCGTGTAATAATAAAAGAGTTGCAAGTATTTAAAATTAGATCATTTTTGCCATCATACCGAAAATCACAACTTCTAACTCTCTATGGAAATCAACACATATACACATAAACACGCACGAATGCGCACACACACGCACACACACACACACACACACACACACACAAACGTACACACAGACACATTTGCACACAAGGATCAGACAACAAACACGAAATCTTTACGTGGTTTCTCGACCTGCCAGAAATAACAGCCAATCCTCCTTAAATTCCACCATAACAACTAAAGAACAAGATATATAAAGAAGTTGGGGATAGACAATTTCTGAAATAAGATGGGATTGAAGTGGTTTGAACTTCATTGACCACAGTTCTTGATCAAGAATTGTTCTCTGTCATTCATAACTACATTACCAATACTTCGTAATACGGTCTAAAATTCACAGTAACACTAAATTTATTTCTTATATGTAATCACAAATACATTGTAGGTATTATAGGCAGAGATACCCTTAATCATGGAGCAAGGGTACATGATAATATATTACAAACATCGGTGTAAACATAAACAGATTTTTAATATTTGATATTTGATATTATAAACTCTGAAGGTGGTGAGCTGGCCGAATCGTTAGCACACCGGGCAAAATGCTTAGCGGCATTTCATCTGTCTTCATGTTCTGAGTTCAAATTCTACTGGGGTCGACTTTACCTTTCATTCTTTCAGGGTCGATAAAAATAAATACCAGTCGTACACTGGGTCGATGTAATCGACTATCTACCTCATCCGAGATTTCTGGCCTTGTGCCAAAATTTGAAATCTTTATCAGAAACGCTGCCCTTAAACACATTCAATACTTGTTTATTATTCACAAATGTAAGTAAATCTGATATGTGGTTGGTTAGGATAATCTTAACCAAACAGATTTTTGATTTTGTCTTTAACTTTCTTTTATTTTACGGAGATGTACTTGCATAGCAAGTGACTTGATCTGAGATCGTGTGTTGGAACGAAAACAATTGCAGCGTGGAAGGTGTTTATAAGCCATTTAAGAAACGCACAAAAATCGTTAGATTCACTTCAACATTTAAATTTAATTTGTCAAAATATTTTCGTCGCTATGAGACCGCGACCTGTTCACTGACAAAGCTTCGGGCTGCATCACGATGCTTTGTCAGTGAACAGGTCGCGGTCTCAAAACGACGAAAATATTTTGACAAATTAAATTTAAATGTTGAAGTGAATCTAACGATTTTTGTGCGTTTCTTAAATGGCTTATAAACACCTTCCACGCTGCAATTGTTTTCTTTTATTTATAACATTAAAATACAAAGAAACGGGGGGGTGGAGATAAGAAAGGAAAAGAAAGAAAGGAAAAGGGGTGGGGTGATGCAGCAGGAGACAGAGGGGGAGGAAGGGTCGATGGCCCACATACCCCAGAACAAATGGTGTACTCAACCACACCATCGATACTCGCTGAAGCACCCTCTCCACCTCGCGGGGCTCATTTCTCCAATGGGCTGTTGTTATCCCTATTTTCTCTAAGAGATTTTTTTTCACAAAGATACATGTAACTTCTTTTAATGGAACAAATTTCAAAAAATGTACTTTCGTTAATTGATGGTTTGAATACATCAACAAATGATACAGCCATTGTCTGACAAATATCAGAAGTTGTCCGGAAAGTTCGTGCCGATTTTTAAAGGTAAGAAAAAGGTCAATAAATACTTGCCATTACATTTTTAATCAACCAAATATGAACCATTTTCTTGCACAATGCATCTCCAGCTTTCCTTTAACTTGAAAATACCCTCTTCCCAGAATTGAGGTGGTTTCATGGCAAAGAATTCATCAAGGTATCTTTTTACATCATCCAAGGAATTGAAATTTTTACCATTAAGACTATTCTGCAGAGACCTGAATAAGTGGAAATCCGAACGAGCAATATCTGGTGAATATGGAGGGTGGGGTGACACATCCCAGTCGAGCTGCAGCAATTTTTGTCCGGTTCCCAAAGAATGAAGTGCCGAAAATGAACTTTCTTATCTTCCATTTTAAAGGGTTACAGAATTAACACAGATTATAAGAACATAAACCTTCTTCCAGGAAAAGATAGCTTAAACTGTGCTCTAAATGGAGGTG
>NC_043013.1:45553257-45748257 GCF_006345805.1 Octopus sinensis | reverse complement strand
GATCCACTCGCTAACACCCTTCACTAGATTTGAGGTCCTTAAATAACGCTGGACGCCAGTGCCTCGTAGTAGGGGGCGATGGCGTCACAAAATTTCTTGATTTCAAGATAGATTCGAGATCCACTCGCTAACACCCTTCACTAGATTTGAGGTCCTTAAATAACGCTGGACACCAGTGCCTCGTTGTAGTAGGGGGCGATGGCGTCACAAAATTTCTTGACTTCAAGATAGATTCGAGATCCACTCGCTAACACCCTTCACTAGATTTGAGGTCCTTAAATAACGCTGGACGCCAGTGCCTCGTTGTAGTAGGGGGCGATGGCGTCACAAAATTTCTTGACTTCAAGATAGATTCGAGATCCACTCGCTAACACCCTTCACTGGATTCTTCAACACGATGGGAGGGTAGCAGGAGGTTGTGTTGATATAAGGCAACCTCTCGTTTGACTTGCAATATGACCTGTGTGTACCGGAGCTCATGCCTAGAGTAACATCTAGGAAGTCTACGATGATGAAGTTCTTCTCGATAGTAATTTTAGGTGTCCAGGATGTATAGTCCAATGAGATCACATGCGACGGCGCTGTCGTAGGCACCCATCGCCACTTCGGAGAAACCCTCGGAGTCAGATGGCTTGACCCACGTCGAATTTTTATTGAACATCACCGTTCTCCTGGCATGCATGATAATGTCAATGTTCCTATCGCCAATGTCTGTGAAGCCCTTATTTATACACACACACACACACACACACACACACACACACACACATATATAATATATATATATATATATATATTATATATATATATATAAGTTCAGCAAAATTTAGATTCAGGTGAATATGGTACTTAGTTAAAGGCGCCAGAATTTTGTATGGTATTATCCATATAAATCAAATGGGGTGATTATAATCAAAATAAGCAACAAGGATATCCAAGGTAGAGTAGTACAATTGTTTCATGCTACTTCATTTCCAGTTTTTAATAAAATGAAGTAGCATGAAGCAATTGTACTACTCTACCTTGGATATCCTTGTTGCTTATTTTGATTATATGTATATATATATATATATAATTTAAATATGTGAAGTATTATTACAGCTATAAACAGTAATAACGAGGTGGCTAGCATGACCGCTACCTATACAAGTACAACATAAAATAATTGAAGAAAAGAAGGGTTAAAATACCGCTTCTTAAAAATCAAAGCGACAGCTTCAAAAAACCACCAATCTTACGATAAATATACACACGAGCAATGCAAGGAATATCTTTAAAATAGGCTTACCTTCAGAATGGAATTCGAAGATAAATAACACATATCCCAATATCAATTGATTTCATGCTTTGCATGACAAACATGCTCTACAATCATCGGTTGGAAATAGCATTTGACGTCTATTTCTAAAATATTCACTGCGTCAACCTGCGTGCATTTCTAACTTTAACATAGTATACTGGTGTTTGTTGCAAGGAGAGTTTTCTTGGATAAATTTGTTACTTTGGGTTTCTCCTCTAAGTTTTGTTCCAAAGTGCGTCCCTGTTTCTATCCACTCGGTCTAAAAGGCGTTTACAATTGTAGGTAATGTTAATTAGTTAAAATTAATTTATATCCATTATATCTCTCAATTTTATTACTTATATATATATATATATATATTAATAATAATAATATGACAACAAAAGAATGAATCAGACCTCGATATTATGTAAATAGAAGAATTTATAAATATAATATAGAACAATCAGTTAGTTGTCGTAATAAAACTCAGAGTTTCGAATGTCGGAGCTGAAGCCTGCTCCGGCATCTCATCAGTTATTAAGACAAAAACAGCAGTTTTGTCTTAATAACTGATGAGATGCCGGAGCAGGCTTCAGCTCCGGCATGTATGTATGTATAAAAGAAAATGGGGATTGAAATAAATACAGGCAAATACTTCAAGTAGTCCATGTAAACAAAATGCGCCAAAGGAGATTCCCAGTCAAGATTACAGTGCCCCATATAGATTGTAAAATCCGTGTGAGAGGTGCATACTGTAAATCAGCAATTAATAGTTTAGTTGTATTAATCACAGAGAATATTAGTAAAGAAATAAAGAAGGAAGCCTACTACAACGAGGCACTGGTGTCCAGCGTTATTCATGCGGTATTTTATTCATTTAAGCACGTTTCAAATAATCCGGTGAGCTGAATCCGTTATATATAGTGATTGGCATGCTTAATCGATCCATTAATTGATCGGTTTATCGACAAATTTACTAACAGTTGTCTCTCATGACATTCTTCTCTCAAAGCTTTAAAAGTAGCTGTTAGATTTTATTTTATAAGATATACAAAATCGATCTGAAAGTAAACCTATATTGATTTCAAATTTTGGCTCAAAGCCTGTAACTTCGGGGGACGGGGTAAGTCGATTATATCGATCCAAGTACTCAACTGGTACTTATTTTATCGACCTCGAAAGGATAAAAGGCAAAGTCAACCTCGGCAGAAATTGAACTCAGAACATAACGACGAATGAAATTCCTCTAGGCACTTTTGCCCGGCGTGCTAACGCCTCTGCCAGCTCCCCGCCTTCTGAAAGCGGACATGTATTGCTTCACTTAATTTAGTAGCCTACAGAGAGCTTATATTCTTGAGAGTAGCTCGCTAGAAGATGCAGAAGAATTAAATTATATGGCAAGATAATAGCAGTGGTGACTGCTTAATGTCAAAATAAATTCGTATTTAAGTGTGTAAGTTTACCTAAGTGCAAATTGATTCACAAAAGAAAACAGAATATACAGTAAAACATCGTCTATTTGGATTGTTAGGGAAATTCAAATTTGCAATCTTTGAATTTAATTACATTTAGTAAAATATTTTTTTATTGAAAAAGAAAACAGAAATAAATAAATTGATTAATCAAACTATAATTTAGCGGTTCGGCCAAAGTAACCGATAGAGTAAGAAACAGTAAGAAATACGTCCTTCGACATTTGTCCTGATGTCATCTCTACTCTCCCTCGATCGTAGATTTCTTCCACTTGGCTTGCTTATCACTTCTTTATTCAACTCTCAACCTTCATACATGCGTATCACATGTCCGTACGAGTTTAGTCCTTTTTCTTGTGCACAACACCTGATGGTTCTTAAGCCATTTTATTTCGGCCCATTTATATTCCATCATTCAATAAGCCTCAAAATAATCCTCAGTAAACCCCCTCAATCCATTCATTATCCCTGTTAATCTCTAATTAGCTCTGTTCGTGTCAACAGATACGTGCAGGAGTCTATTCATCCAAAACACTTCAGACGGTGTCACAGCAATGCTGGGAGTTTGTTATTATGTCCTAAATACTTTAGAAACACACTTTTAACTTTACGATGACTGGTTGTTGATATTTCAAAACGATAACATCACACGACCACCAAAGGTGAGAAGTCAGCGTGTCTACTATCCAGATCAGGATCAGGAATTTTTTCTGCTCGAATAGAAATTCTGAGATAAATGACGTAGTGAATTATGCAGATAACGTCATCTATTTCATCCCCCGCAATTTTAATTGGTAATCTTACACCAAATGATTTTTCTAATTCAGGTGTTACTGCTGCCTCTCCATAGATAACCTTTCTCAGTTACACCTTTCGTGTTACAGATTTCTGATATCGTCAGTGATGTTGAAAGCAGGCAATTACCAACCAAGCTATCCAATGTCCAGACACTTCAACATGTAAAGACATCTTAAGTATAAAATCAATCACAATAATGAAGAGCAAACGAAATAAAATGCTGCTTTATCCGACGATATTTCAGTCATTTTATTGGTTGATTTTAGGCCGCAACCAAAGTTTTATATTGTGACTAGCAGTATCGCCCGGCGTTGCTCGGGTTTGTAAGGGAAATAATTATATAAGCATTTTTAGAGATGTAAAGTATAATAGCCATCTCAATATGGCTAACCACAAAGGGGGAGGGGTGTTACTGTAGCTTTTTACGTTCTGAGATTTAATAATAAATTTTAGAGAGTTACTTCCCTTATATATGTCAAAAATGGATTAAAAATGGGAAAAATTGATGGTAATTTTTTTTTTAAATCGTAGACTCATCGTAGACGCGCGCTAATACCCAGACGGTCTCGATATGAATCACGACTATAAGATACCCGGTTTTGGTTAAACTGCACCGCAAAATGTGGGAGTAGTTAGGAATTTAAATCGTAGGAGACAGACACACAACCTCACTTTTATATATAAAGATTTCCTCTATTTACATAATATTGAGGTCTCTTTCTTTCTTTTGTTATCTTACTGTTTTTACCAATATACATATATATATATATATAAATATATATATAGTTACAGAGATGTACTTGCATAGCAAGTGACTTGATCTGAGATCGTGTGCTGGAACGAAAACAGTTGCAGCGTTGAAGGTGTTTATAAGCCATTTAAGAACACACAAAAACCGTTAGATTCACTTCAACATTTAAATTTAATTTGTCAAAATATTTTCGTCGCTTTGAGACCGCGACCTGTTAGCACGATATTTTTGTCAGTGAACAGGTTGCGGTCTCAAAGCGACGAAAATATTTTGGCAAATTAAATTTAAATGTTGAAGTGAATGTAACGGTTTTTGTGTGTTTCTTAAATGGCTTGCAAACACCTCCCACGCTGCAATATATATATATACACATATATATATATATGCATGTATGTATGTATGTGTGTATATGTGTATGCATGTATGTGTGTGTGTGTGCGTGTCTGTGCTTGTGATTGTCCTCCACCACTGCTTGACAACGAATGTTGGTTTGTTTACATCCCTGTCACCTAGTGGTTTGACAAAGGAAACAGATAGAATAAGTACAATGCTTACAAAAATAAAACTGGAGTTGATTCATTAAACTACAATTCTTCAAGGCATTGCCCCAGCATGGCCACAGACCAATGGCTGGAAAAAGCAGAAGAATAAAAGAATACATTCTCTGCTTTGGTCTTATGTTCAAGGCATGAGAAAGCTTGAGTTTACATGAGAAGGCCTAACAGACCTGGTAGAAACAGCAGCCAAATCTCCCTCAAATCACACCTTACTGTCTTATGTATGTATATATATATGAGCCAATGAGGGGGACCTCTACATGGTAGCTAAACCTGGTAGAAATAGCAGCCAAATTTCCCCCAATCACACCTTACTGTCTTATCTATGTATATATGTATGTATGAGCCTATGAGGGAGACCCCTACATGGCAGCTAGACATGGTAGAAATAGCAGCCAAATCTCCCTCAAATCACACCTTACTGTCTTATCTTTCTGCTACTTGGATATAGGTGTTATATTCGTCGTAAAAAACTTTCCTGTCACACACTCACGCACACGCACACACACACACACACACACGCACCCTCTCACACACACACACACGCGCACACACACACACACACCACACTCACACACACGCACGTTAGCTTACAATTTTATTTATATATTTGCGTGTCTATGTGTGGAAATAGGAAGTGGGAGGCAGAGTGAAAGAATCACTCACTACAGTAAGTGAATTACTTTCATTTTATTCGTTGCCCACTGTGTGTGTGCGTTTGCGTGTGGTGTAAACCAGACTAAGAAAAGCATTTGACACACACACCAGAATGTGAGTTTTCTGTAAATTTTGCTTAATTGGAGTTTAAATTTTAAAAACTGGACCTGGCATGACGCGATGCATTGTACTCTTAAAAATGCTAGGTAAATTGTAATTGAAGAAATCATATATTGTAGATTTGTATAACTCCCAAAGGGAGGCAGATAAAATCTGCCTTTTATAATAAGAGATTTAAGTATGTTGGTTAAAACACAAAGGAAATTCTGTTGTAACGAAATATTTCCTGCTTGGACAAGTATTGAATATTATCAAAGGACATTTTCTTGAGTTAGCACCATTAATGATTATTTTCCTTTGATCAGTTATATTAGGCAACATAAAATCTATTATTCCAAGCTTATTTATTTTTCGCAGATACAAAACTCTCACTAGAATCCAAAATGTATTGTTTTTATTACAGTTATATGACTGTTTGGTGAAATTCGTGAATAAAAATTTCTTCAGACGACCTCACTGAATGTTAAAACAGTCAACAAGAGAGTCATCATGAGAGAGTTCGGCCATCATGAGATAGCTCGATTTGCTAGTAATAACAGCCAAATAACAGCCAAATATCCTTGAATTGCACTCTATCGTCTTAAAACAACGAAAACATTGACAAAGTAGTATTTGATGTACAAAATGTCGAGATAATCACGTCTGGAATGCTTTTAATCATATATCAAATGTCCCTCGTCACCTTCATGAGGTTCAACCAGCTGTTATTAACCGTCACCATTTGTCCCAATGTCTCCCTCGTTCTTCTTCGGTCGTAGATTCCTTCTACTTGGCTCACTTAACACTTCTTTATCCAGTTCTCAACATTCATACAGACGCATCACAAATCCCTACCAGCTTAGTCTTATTTCTTAAGCACAATACCTGATGGTTCTTCAACTTAGTTTTCATTTCGGCTCATTTATGTTTCATAAAATAATTCTGACTAAAATGTTCCTAAAATAATTTTCACTAAAACCCTGAAGCCCTTCATTATCCCTGTTGATCCCTAATTAGTTATATTTGTATCATCAGGTATGAAACAGCAGGAACAGTTTAGAAATCTATTTCCGTTAATTTCAAAGTGGAAACGCAATTTTCGAAACTAGTTTGGTCTTTCAGATTAGGAATTATAATTTCTCATTTGAGAAAGATCTAGAAAATTGCGTGTCTTCTCTCATTCGTGGGGGCGGCTTGGCTCACTAATATGCTTGTGAACAAATAAAAAAGAGAAAACACTTTAAAATAATTACTGCTCTTCAGCTTCTAGTCGGGCCTAATCGAACGGGTCCTTGACCAGATGCCTTCTAACCATAACCATCCGGGGTTTCATAATCAGTTGAAGAAATTATTTTAGTATCTCTTTATATATAAACGGCAAAATGTCTGCGTGTGTGTGTGTGTGTGCGTGCATGTCCTGTATACAAATCCACAATTTTTCAGTTAGAGGGCTCGCACTTTCTATGGTCATTCCAAACCGCCCAAGGGTGGTCGTGCACATCTTTACATTTCCCCAGTCACCCCGCAAAGCCATTAAAAGAACAATAGAAGTGACTTTTTTGTAAATTTTCTATCCAAAACCCAATCAAAATGCCCGAAACTTCATACGCCAATTGAATGCCAGCTTGCTGTATGTGATTGGTCGGAGATTTGGACAGTACTCGCGTGTATGTGCGCACGTACGCAGCTGTATATGCATGCGCTAGCACTATGACCCAGCAACGCCGGGTCATAGTACTAGTACATTATATTAAACTTTCAGTAGCGTTTTGTTATTACTTTGTTATATAAATGTTTCTTGTTAAAAATATTTATTGTTATATCAATATTTTCGTCTTTGCCAGTTATTTACTCCTTGACATCTTGCTGAATGAGAAAGATGTTCCTGAGATGTTGGTGTAGGATTCTTTTATCCTCATGCCGGATTTGTGAGGCTGGTGCTTTTTTGCAATAGCAAACTGACCTCATTTTTCCTGTAGTTTTCTGTTGCAATATCAACCCCTCTTAATCTTCTCTGATTTGTCAAAATATTGTTCTTTTGTATATATTGTAACGATATCACATATCATTAATTAACTATCATCATCTTCTAGAAAGTGAACTTTACTAAAATACATTTGTTTCATTCAGGATGTCTTGAGTGTGTCTGCTATTGCTAAACAAATGAGATGGGTTTAACCCTTTTGTTACTGTATTTATTCTGAGATGCCGTGTGTTTCTTTCAATTACTTTAAATATAACAAAGAATTTAGTAAAATAACTTAATTATCATTCAGCTATTGTTAGGAACATAAATTGTGACTAAGGTTTGATGGAAGATTTTAATTCAAAACTTACGAAAACAAGACATTTGTACTCAGAGCCAGAGCCGGTTTCAGCCGGGTTGGTAACAAAAGTAAGAACAATATTCCATACACGAGTAACTAAACATAATTTTCTTGGCCTTATGAAGTTTCTATGTTAGTTTTTCATGTCAAGTGTACTTCCTACGTGAACAAAATGAAATTTTCTACACTATCCCCCATCAATTATCTTCATACTCGCTTTGGGGTGGGGGGGATCGTCTTTGGAACATTTCAATTGATTTCCATCAAGATCACATACATTCTACAATCAATTTTTGTTTAACTACTTTTTCTTCAGATTCGTTAGAATCCTTCCTTTTATATTTCTATTGATTTATTAGAATTAGCTCTTGGTTAGAACTTTGAACTGTCTACTTATAATAGCTTTCCATTTATTGAACAGGTTCCCAGTCACTCCATTGAACCATTTATCATTGTACAGTCCTTTATATTTACCAACAGAATTTTCAACCTTTATAGTTTCAATCATCTTAAAGAATTATCAATTCTGTTCTCTTCCACATCTTCAGACTGAGTGAATAATGTCTAAAATTGGGTCACGGTTTGATTGTTCTTCAACTTATCTGCACTGAATGATTTCGGTGATTTTTTGGAGCATTCTAGTCTTCGGAGAATTTCTATAGAATTTTAATACTAAGTAAATAACTTTAGATTCCGATTACTTTAAAAAGGCACTAAATGTTACAACGTACCATTATATTGGCAACAAAATATACAAATTTCTCAAAGAAATTGTAATATTTCTTTAATGCAATTGGATTTTTGTGAAGAACGAAAAAATTTAAGTACCAAAATCATAACAATGACAGAGATAATAAAAACCGTCATCATTTTGTGTGTGATAAAAAAAAAAGTGGGAACTTTACTCTGTTTAGTTGATGTGTTGGTCATTAGAAATATTCTATTCAAATATTATTTGATCTTCCGTAAACAAGGAAATGGTGAGAAAATTACAAATCGTTTCACACAAAAACTACGTTTAACTACTTATATAACTTACTGGCTCTCCGTCGGTTATGACCACGAGGGTTCCAGTTGATCCGATCAGCAGAACAACTTGCTCATTTTCCACAGACACAGGTACCCTTAACTTAGTTCTCTTTTCTCTGTCATCCCAAAAGCAGTTACAGTTCTCTTGGGAATTGTAACTGCTTTGGGACTCAGTAATTTTTTGATTGAATTAATAGGTGTCTCTAAGGAGGAAAAATTTATGGTTATTTATCATAAAAGAGAATCCATTACATTTTTAAAGAAGTCAAGATACCTTTGTATATTGAAAGGGAGCCTTTTCATGCCTGATTGTTGGTAGAGGGGGAACCCTCCTGTATTGAGTGCTACATACCTTTCGTAACAAGGAGCCCCCGATATCTATCAAATGCCCAGGGCAATTGCCCACTTCGCTCCACCTTATAAACCCGGCCCCAGATGTACTGCCTTCAGATGAGATGGAGAATAGTGAACGGCGACAAATGTAGATGCGGGAAAGTTGGCATACTAAAATATATTCCATCTAACTGCTCAATGGCTTTGAAAAGTTATGCATGGAAGCACAATAAGGTTCTCCAAATTCTCTATTGTTCCGTTAAAAAGCAGATGGAAGCAGTTAATGGTAACAAGAAATCGCAGGAGGATGGCAGGAAACGCTTTATCATGCTTGTTCGTCGAGGTCAACATGGTTACTTAAAATAGAAGAAATTTGTGAATGACGAGAATTATGGGTGGTAGCAGGAGGTCACATGAAATAGATGGGTTTTGAGATTTAAATTTGGTAATTTTCTGAGATTTTAATTTTTGTGTGTAAAGCGCTCACCGAACTTGCAGTGACCACCCACTGCCATGGTTTAAATCCAGTCCTGAGTACATCATAGGTAACTTAAAGAAGGAATCCATATCTCATGCCAACCAACCTTCTTTCAACAACCTTTTCTTTCCACTTGGTCATCTGACTTTGCTGAGGGACTGAATCAAATACAGTTCCCTTTTCTAGAATCCATTAGTCAGAAAAAAAAATAGACATTCATACATTTGTCAATAGAAAGGATGTATTACCCGAATTATACAGTATTATTATTTTATCAATTGGTTCTGCACCAGACATAGATAACCGGATAATTTTCTAATAACTGCACTTGTCAGAGATTGCAGATATGAAAAAGATTGCGATTTGTTCCCTGCTACTGAAGGTGAAAAAGTATCACATCCGATTTGTGGAAAAGTTGAAACGATGTTGTTGTAAAAGACATTTTTGCAGGGAATTTACCAAACGTTGTATCCCTTTCCCCCATCCCCACCCCACCACCGCCATTCTCCAAAAAAAAACATGAGTGAATTGTGACGCAGTAAACATACTGGATTGAAATGCCTGTAGGGACGACTGGAAAAGTTGGTATGTGTGCATTTTGATGGGAATTGGGTGAGTAGCAAAATCTTTAAATCCATGCATGAGTGCATATGCATTTGTATTTGTATATACTCTTTACTCTTTTACTCTTTTACTTGTTTCAGTCATTTGACTGCGGCCATGCTGGAGCACCGCCTTTAGTCGAGCAAATCGACCCTGGGACTTATTCTTTGTAAGCCCAGTACTTATTCTATCGGTCTCTTTTGCCGAACCGCTAAGTGACGGGGACGTAAACACACCAGCATCGGTTGTCAAGCAATGCTAGGGGGACAAACACAGACACACAAACACACACACACACACATATATATATATATATATATATATATATATTATATATATATATATATATATATACATATATACGACAGGCTTCTTTCAGTTTCCGTCTACCAAATCCACTCACAAGGCATTGGTCGGCCCGGAGCTATAGCAGAAGACACTTGCCCAAGGTGCCACGCAGTGGGACTGAACCCGGAACCATATGGTTGGTAAGCAAGCTACTTACCACACAGCCACTCCTGCACCTATATGTGTAGGATTTGGTTAGAACTTTGCAGGATTCTCAGAATGTAATGATAGAAGGACCAATAGTGTGGGTTCTGGTGTTTATAATCAGGGTGGAGCCCGTAGGTATGCTATCACATACTTTCTCCAACATGGGCATGAATTAAAAATTTTACCCTTGCAGTTTCGACACGTGTCTGATTGGAGAGAGTTTTTTAACATAATTCTTTTCTTTGGTAGGTATACTCTTCACAATCTACTACGGTCAAAAACCAAGATTCTTCACTTGATTTCTTCAACTACTATGTATGCTACGTTGGGTTGAGACATTGCGTCTCTTCTGGATATTAAAGGAAGACTTGTAGTTGTTAGACATGGTTCTGAAAGAACCTTCTGTTGAACCCACATATTTCCACACACTTGACTCCCTACTAGGGTGCTTTGACATCACTTCTGCTTTATATACGATTGTCTCTGTGTTTGAGAGTCCATTAAGGGGACATATGGTATACCACTACATGAGCATCTCGCCTCTGCCTCAGGCGAGGGCCTAATATTTTGTTTATACTGGGTGCACAGCTAACAGGAACACTTAAGGTGTATTTATTAAGCTAAGGAAGATTTTACGCTTAGGGAAAAGAGTTGTCTGCGTGTGAACCACAACAGTTGCTGGTGGTGGTGGCTTATCTACAGGCTCCCCCATCATTCTAAACGATGGGACCTCCAAGATACTCCCACCATCACATTCTGGGCGCCCAGCAAAATTCTAACCATACATACATATGTGCTTAGGCACCTATTCATGGGTTAAAAGGTTTGAGTACCCACCCAACCCTACCTCAAGAAATCCCTACTCACATAACAAGGCCGCATACATATTAACTCACCCCATATGGGCCGCGTCACAACACACTCAGATTAGGGGGCAAGGGACATAACTCTTGACAGATTCACTGCTTAATTATCTCCCGTGACTTCGTTTAGTGCGTTTTACACCACTCAGACCAGATGTCACATCTCCTCACCTTCCGTAACAGAGAGCAGTCGCCATTATATTCACACCTGTCGTCACTGAAAAGCACAGTTATTTAATAATTGGTCAATTACCAGATATCCGGTGGAAAGCTGATTGGGAAAATCGGTTGTAATGGATGTATAATACTGTATACTTTGATGTGTGTGTGCGCGTGTGTTTGTGTAAATGCATACGTTGGGTAGTGGAACACTTTTACGTGGTACTTTAGGCTCTCGTTCTGTTGCAAATATTTAGGCAATTCCTCCAGTTGCAAGATAACTTTTTCCTTTTCTATCAGATGTGGAAGATCAGTAAAGAATCATTGACATTGTTTCCCTTCCTGACTAAAAGACAAAAAAGATATGTGTATATATATATATATATATATATATATATATATATGTGTGTGTGCACACACATGTGCATATCATATGTAAATATGAATACACACATAGAGGCACATATGTGCATGCACCCACACATATAGTAATTATGTATATATGTGTTGCGTGTGTGTATGTATATACGTGTGTGTACGTATATATATATATGTGTGTGTGTGTGTGTATGCATATATATATATATATATATTCAGTAATAACTATAATGATATATTATGATATTATTATAATATATTATAATTTATTATTGCATAAATGACTTTTGTGGTCGCTTTGATCCATAATCTATCAACCCTTTGGGTTTGTTTACAAAATTATATATGTGTGTGTATATATCATCATCATCATCATTATTTTGTAAATATCCATCTTCCATTCTGATATGAATTTGATGATTTGACAACACCCAACTGGTCCAACAACTGCATCTTCCTCTAACGTCTGCCTTGATATGGTTTCTACAGCTGGATGCCTTTCCTAATGCCAACCACTACTATACAGAGTGGAAATTAAATTTTTCAGTGAAAATAATTCTTAATTTTTTGAAATTAACTACCCCTGTAATTAAAATTGAAATGCAATAGGGAATGAGTTCCTCTACATTAAGTATGCTAATGCATACTTTACTACTAGTTTTTCATGCAGTGGGTGTCCCTGAGGATTTTTCTCCAATCATTTTTTTTTTTCTTTCTTTTAACTTATTACACCACTCATTTTATTCCCTGAAATCCTATATTCTTCTCCGGCCTTCTAAGACCTAGCAATTATATTTAGCCTATAATTTACTGAGGAGGTTTAATTATACAAAAACATGTTCATAGTTGTCCCTGTGCTGTCAAAGATCAGGCACACTGCATTTCGTTTTTAATTATCTTAAAATAATTTAAATTCCAGTTTCATCCTTTTTTATAAGTATTCATCATTAAAATCTTGAAAAAATTATTTTTCTCATGTTTGTTTTAATATTTCTTGACTCTGCTATATTTTAAAACCCGCTTTACCATATAATAGATTTGAGGACATCTATAGGCCTGAAAACACGCTATGTATTTGTAATATGTTAGTAGACTAAGGCGGCAAGCTGGCAGAATCGTTAGCACACCGGGCAAAATGCTTAGCGATATTTCACCCGTCTTAACATTCTGAGTTCAAATTCCGCCGAGGTCGACTTTGCCTTTCATCCTTTCAGGGTCAATAAATTAAGTACCAGTTACGCACTGTGAAGGCGCATGGCTCAGTGGTTAGAGCGTCGAGCTTACGATCGTGAGGTTGTGAGCTCGAATCCCGGACCGGGCTGCGTGTTGTGTTCTTGAGCAAAGCACTTTATTTCACGTTGCTCCAGTTCACTCAGCTGTAGAAATGAGTTGCGACGTCACTGGTGCCAAGCTGTATCGGCCCCTTTGTCTTTCCCTTGGATAACACTGGTGGCGTGGAGAGGGGGAGGCCGGTATGCATGGGCGACTGCTGGTCTTCCATAAACAACCTTGCCCGGACTTGTGTCTAGGAGGGTAACTTTCTAGGTGCAATCCCATGGTCATTCATGACCGAAGGGGGTCTTTTACGCACTGGGGGTCGATGTAATCGACTTCTTCCCTTTGTCTGTCCTTGTTTGTCCCCTCTATGTTTAGCCCCTTCTGGGCAATAAAAAAATAAGAATCATTAACACACCAGACAAAAAAGGCTTAGAGGT
Organism: Octopus sinensis; assembly: GCF_006345805.1. Lineage (NCBI taxonomy): Eukaryota > Metazoa > Mollusca > Cephalopoda > Octopoda > Octopodidae > Octopus > Octopus sinensis. The sequence goes on along the minus strand of NC_043013.1, from coordinate 45,734,261 downwards.
ATTTCATCCGTCTTAACATTCTGAGTTCAAATTCCGCCGAGGTCGACTTTGCCTTTCATCCTTTCAGGGTCAATAAATTAAGTACCAGTTACGCACTGTGAAGGCGCATGGCTCAGTGGTTAGAGCGTCGAGCTTACGATCGTGAGGTGTGAGCTCGAATCCCGGACCGGGCTGCGTGTTGTGTTCTTGAGCAAAGCACTTTATTTCACGTTGCTTCCAGTTCACTCAGCTGTAGAAATGAGTTGCGACGTCACTGGTGCCAAGCTGTATCGGCCCCTTTGTCTTTCCTTGGATAACACTGGTGGCGTGGAGAGGGGGAGGCCGTATGCATGGGCGACTGCTGGTCTTCCATAAACAACCTTGCCCGGACTTGTGTCTAGGAGGGTAACTTCTAGGTGCAATCCCATGGTCATTCATGACCGAAGGGGGTCTTTTACGCACTGGGGGTCGATGTAATCGACTTCTTCCCTTTGTCTGTCCTTGTTTGTCCCCTCTATGTTTAGCCCCTTCTGGGCAATAAAAAAATAAGAATCATTAACACACCAGACAAAAAAGGCTTAGAGGTATTTCATCCGTCTTTTAACATTCTGAGTTCAAATTCCACCAAGATTAACTTTGCTTTTCAATATTTTCGGGGTCAATAAAATAAGTACCAGTTGAGTATTGGGGTTGTTGTAATCATCTTACCCCTCCCCCAAAATTGCTGGCCTTGTACCAAACTTTGAAATCTAAATCTTATAGGTCCTACTAATATAGTATATGTATATCCGTGCAACATACTATAGATCTAACAATATTTACATGTCTTATTAACACACTGTAGGTTTTATTAACCAATTAACTGCCAAATTATTTTATTCATATTTTTTGGCTTTGCAGATGTTTTAGGACTTAAAATACTATAATAGTATTTAAATTTTCTTCATATGTGAATTATTTTGGAAATTATGATAAATTTTTCATAAAGTCCCAAATGGGGATCACTGAAAAAAAAGCATAATTATTCTTTTCTATTCAATTGCATTAATAAACATTTTAGTTTTTTTGAAACTGTAGTTTCAAATGTGAATGTGTATGAAATATTAATGAATGATATAGGTGGGAAATGCTAAAAAGAAAACGTTTTCAAAACAGTCAATATTTTTGTAGTTCAAGAATTGCGATTTATGACATAAAATGTCCTCTAGAATCAGCCAGAGCTAATAATGACAAACTTCAACTACTGAATGTTGTTAAACACACCTCTGCAAATACAATGTATAAATGCAATTCACTTTAAATACAACAAACAACCAGCAGTGAGACTATTTTTAGCAGATCCCCAAATGGGACTCACGGCAGGCAACAGGTTAAGATGCTAAATATCATAGGCACAGGAGTGGCTATATGGTAAGTAGCTTGCTTACCAACCACATGGTTCAGGGTTCATTCCCATTGCGTGGCACCTTCAGCAAGTGTCTTCTGCTATAGCCTCGGACTGACCAAGCCTTGTGAGTGGATTTGGTAGACAGAAACTGAAAGAAGCCTATCGTATATATATATATATATATATATATATATATATATATATATATATATATATATATGTGTGTGTGTGTATATGTTTGTGTGTCTGTGTTTGTACCCCCAACATCACTTGACAACCGATGGTGGTGTGCTTACGTCCCTGTAACTTAGCTGTTCAGCAAAAAGAGACCGATAGAATAAGTACTGGGCTTACAAAGAATAAGTCCTGGGGTCGGTTTGCTCAACTGAAGGCAGTGCTCCAGCATGGCTGCAGTCAAATGACTGAAACAAGTAAAAGAGAGTATCATATTAACATACCTTATCTTTCTAACATGTTATATTTCTGAGTAATGTACTAAAGTTTGGATTACCATAAAAACCCATGTAATTTGCACACCTGTGTAATTTATGCAGGTGATTTTCAGGATAAAATTTATATAAAAAAATGCTTCTACTCATGTAAAATTCACACCCAAAAGTTTTCAGAATTGCCAATATGGCCAGGGGGAAAAGGTTTTCAATTTAGTTGTATTTAGCATAATTTCACTTACTCATGATTAGATCTTATTAAATTGAAAGTACCAACTAGAGATTCCATTACCTTCGTGTGCTCAGGTCAGCAGATCCGTTTCAAGAAGAAGAACAAGAAACTTCCTGTGAGAGATGAAAAGTGGAATGGCTATTGGGAGGTAACTGCAGATTTACCTGGGTGCCAGGGATTCTTTCCCATCCCAGTTACGAAAAAAACAGACATTTTGATGTGGTGTGAAAGAAGGAAAGTTGTAAATCTAGTCGAGTTAACGGTTCCTCATGAAGGTAACATGGATTCCACTATGGCTCAAAAGATAGACCATTATGTAAACCTCCTCGAAGAAGGTGAAGACACAGTCAGGAAAGCAGAGCATTTTCCAATCGAAGTTGGATGTAGAATGTTTGTTGGACACAGTGTGAGATGACTGTTGTTATCGCTAGGCCTAACTCATCGTAAAGTAAATACCACCATGACTGATATCCAAACTACAGTGGAGAAGGCTAGCCACTGGATTTGGTTAAAAAGAGACGATGAGCAATTTTCAGTAAACTTTAATTTTGGGGGCTGCTGGCAACCAAACCGAAAAGATCCAGAAATTGTTGTAAACAGTGCTAAGGTGCACTACATCTTAAAAAAAAAAAGAAACAAAAACCACAGGGTGTACTCTTGGCGGATTTCAGAAACATGAAAGTTTTGAAGGACGTAATGTCTCGACAGCTAACAACTGATGCAGTTAGTTTATTCCATACTTCAGCAATTCTGAGCATGAAAAAGTGCTTCTGAAAGTAATGGGTGCTGTGTTGTTTTTTAATTTTAAAAGCATGTCTGCGAGTGTTTGTCATGGAATTCAAAAAAGTGCCCAAGGTTGTTGTTGGAAAGATGGTGGATAACCTTGTTTATAATAAACTTTATTTTATATTTATTGCCCACAAGATATTACATCCAATCTTTAGCATACTTATTTCTTTACTGCCCACAAGGGGCTATACACAGAGGGGACAAACAAGGATAGACAAACGGATTAAGTCGATTATATCGACCCCAGTGCATAACTGGTACTTATTTAATCGACCCTGAAAGGATGAAAGGCAAAGTCAACCTCAGTGGAATTTGAACTCAGAACGTAACGGCAGACGAAATACGGCTACGCATTTTGCCCGGCGTGCTAATGATTCTGCCAGCTCGCCCACCTTATAAGAATACCTAAATAACATAATACTAATATACAGATCTTTTATCTTTTACTAGTTTCAGTCATTCAACTGTGGCCATGCTGGAGCACCAATACTTTTTTTTTTTTTAAAGCCTGGTGCTTATTTTATCAGTCTCTTTTACCAAACTGCTGACTTACAAGGACATAAACAAACCAACAACAGTTATCAAGTGGTGGAGGTAGATGAACATAGACACAATGGTACTCACATGTGTGTGTGTATATATATATATATATATATATATAAATATGTCTCTGTGTATGTATGTGTGTATATATGTGTATATCGGTACTTTGTTGTGCCATTTATTTACTAATTTGTATTTTTCCCTCACGGGCTACTTTTTACTGGAAGGCAATACTTTGTATTGCATTACTGATATTTTGAAACTTCTTCACCGTTTCTCGTACTGTTAGCGTTCCGTATTTCAGTCGAGTGTGTTAGTATTTATGTGGTAACATCGTAGTTTCGTCTTGGTATATGTTTGGCTGAAGAAGGTAAAGCAAATATGGGTGAGAGACATATCTTGCAAAACCTGAAACCTGCAGGTACCACATTATCCATTTTCCGGGTGTTTCATCTTTCAGATGTTCTCCCTGGAGGTAAGACGGTTTTTTTCTCTATTTTGTTGCACACACGCATTTTTACTAATACATACGCGGTGAAGCTACACTTTAGCGTCATATTTTTACGTTCGCTATTTCCAGTAAATATCGGTACTTTGTTGTGCCATTTATTTACTAATTTGTAATATATATATATATATATATATATATATATATATATATGTGTGTGTGTGTGTGTGTGTGTGTGCATATATTTTAATAATTACTGGTATATATATATTAATATATTTTATATGTATAGCATAATATGTTATACATGTATGTATATTCTTGTAATTGTCAGTTTAGTAAATAAATAAATAAGTTGACATAATATTATGTCTAAAAGTTGATGAACCACCAATTCATCCCCTCCATTTTCTTATTGCTCTCTCTCTCTCTCTCTCTCTCTCTATATATATATATATATATATTATATATATATATATATATATATATATATATATATAATATATATATATATATATATATATATATATATATAGTTAATCCAAACAAGAAAGCACAAAAAAACACAACAACGTGAGGACGTGGAACAAATATAGTATTATTGGACGCTCAGAAAAGAAGGAAAGAAGGAGGGTTTAACATTTCGAGCGGAGCTCTTCGTTGGAAACATAGGAGAAGGAAAGATCCAGAGAAGGGAAGACAGAGGGAAAAAAATCACCAACAGTACACACGAGGTCACATTATATATATATACTAGCAGTATCGCCCGGCGTTGCTCAGGTTTGTAAGGGAAATAACTATAAAGCATTTTTAGAGAGTTATAGCCAAAAAATAGCAAAAAAATGGGAAAAAAATGATGGTAAATTTTTTTTGAGAGTTAAAAAAGGTGGAGTTGCGTCCCCTAGACGGTCTGTGGTTTGGGTTTCTGATTCTCGACCCCATGTCGAATTTATCGATTTTTTTCAGAACTGGGGGAACTTTTCAAAATTTTCGCTGCGTTAGTTTTGAATTATGACATTGGGCTATGTGTGTGTCAAGTTTCATCAGAATCGGTTGAAAGCCGTGGTCAGAGTGAGGGTACGAGAAAACAGACACACAGAAAACGCACAGACAAACTGCCGTTTATATAGAGAGAGATATAGGGGGAGAGTTCACGAAGAAAACAAAAGACGAAGACAGGTAGTGTACAAAACAAACAGATGTATTAGTATAATGCTCAGGAATAGAAAAAGTATTTTACGTTTCGAGCCTACGCTCTTCTACAGAAAGGGACACAGGAAAAACAAGGAGAGAAAAAAATGTGTATAGTGGCTACCGATCTATCATGGCGACTGAATATATATATATTTATTTATTTACTAGCTGTCCATTGGTTACAACAAAGAGAGTTTCAGCTGATCTGATCAACAGAACAGCCTTGCTCATGAAATTAACATGAAAGTGGCTGAGCACTCCACAGACACATGTGCCCTTAACACAGTTCTCAGGGAGATACAGTGTGACACAAGTGTAACAAGGCTGGCCCTTTGGAATACAGGTACAACTCATTTTTGCCAGTTGAGTGGACTGGAGCAAAGTGAAATAAACTATCTTACTCAAGAACACAACACATCGCCAGGAATTGAACTCATGACCTTATGATAATGAGCCGAATACCCTAACCACTCAGCCACGCATCTTCGGTTAGTATCTCACTCCCTTATGACAAGTATTGATTTGTTTACCTCTCTGTGACTTAGTAGATTACTAAATAGAAGAAGCACCAGACCTATGAGTATATATATATATATATATATATATATATATAAATAATAATAATAATAATATAATAATAATAATAAGTTAAGACAATCTTTTGCACTTCTTGCAGGGATGGTAAGCCAGGGATCATTCTCATATAATTTTCAAGAAGGGAACCGAAAATTATATGAGAATGATCCCTGGCTTACCATCCCTGCAAGAAGTGCAAAAGATTGTCTTAACTGGTACATCACACGTATTGAGAAGAGCATTGTCGCCGTGAGAGCTGTTGCTGCCCATGTATTTTAATTTAACCTTAAAAAAAAAAAAAAAAAATGAACGAACTATTGAGTTTGGTTTAATGGCCTACCAATGTATACTATGAGTTTCTTTGCCCTAGGAGTCGGGAAGACGCTCGGCAAGAAATGGAAGCAAATTTGAAAGAAGAAGAAAAAAAAAAAAAAAAATAATAATAATAATAATAATGTTAGGGAATAGGATTCCAAACTTACAGGGAAAAATTCAATTTAGTAATTCTAAATCAAATTTCACAATATATAATACATGTATATAAATTAGAGTAGTATCACCATGATTCAACAATCATACCATATAGAAAAAAAATTAAAGATACGATAAAACATTTACTTAGAACTAAATAAGGTACTAAATAATAAATAAATAGTATATAATTAGTATATACTAATTACATACTATTTAGTATATTAGTATATTACTAATTATATACTATTTATTTATTATTTCGTACTTTATTTAGTTCTAGGTAAGTGTTTTATCGTTTCTTTCATTTTTTTCTACATGGTATGATTTAAGTATATCATTGTTGAATTGCTACATGGTGGTTCTTCTCTAGACCTCGTGTGTACCGTTGGCAATTTTTTTTCCTGTCTTCCCTTCTCTGGATCTTTCCTTCTCCTATGCTTCCGACGAAGAGCTCTGCTCAAAACGTTAAACCCTCCTTCTTTTCTGAGCGTCCAATAATACTATATTTGTTCCACATCCTCGCGTTGTTGTGTTTTTTTGTGCTTTCATGTTTGGATTAACTTTATATATATATATATATATATATATAATATATATATATATATATGCATACACTTACACACACAATGGGGGCTTCTTTCAGTTTCTGTCTACCAAATTGACTCTCAGGACTTTGGTCAGTGTGAAGCTAAAATAGCAGATACAGTCCCATGCAGTGGGACTGAACCCAGAGTTATTGGACAGGTGGGTATTTTGGCAGATTTAGACATGTCTAGAGCTGACAAATTCCACTGTCATTTAACAATACCTCCAGGATTCCTTCAACACCCACTCCTAACCTGCCAAAGATAGTAGCTAAAGCACATTATTTACATTTGATGGATACTTGTCCTCATCTTGTTTGAATAATAATAATAATAACATCGAAAAATACCTAAGGAATGAGAACCCAGGTTCGAAATTTCCCCAAGACACCTGATGAAGGCTGGTAGGTATATCAACCGAAACACTGTGTTAACAACAAACAAGATGAGCATAAATATCCGTCAAATGTAAATAATGTAAATAATTCCTCATCTCTTAAATATAGAACTGTTCAGTTCAAATACCTGGCTTTTTTTAAATTTAATTTGAAAAAAATAATTTAAAATTTTGTAAAATAATTTTGTCGACATCATCATCATCACCATCATCACCACCAGGAGGAGGAGGATTCTGTTAAGCCATATTTATTTAGAAGATATACAAGTCAGGAACATCATATGAAGGTAGTTAATACTTATCCCTAAGTGCATTATTAGGATCTTCTCGGTTTGAACAGCAGTTTTTAACATAATTTCCACATAACTGAACACTTTTAAACTTTGTATACTGGTAGAATGTGTTTATAAAACATCTTTTTCTCTTGCCTTTATTGAGAAAATTCTATAGTTTGTAAGATATTTGTTGTTTTTTCTTCAATTTCTGCAATTTCAACCAATCAATGACGTCTATTGAGGTAAAAAAAAACATTCTGTGCCGTATGAATATGTCCCTCGTTTAAGAAACAGATTGGGTTTATTTACATTTGTGAAGAAAAAAAGATACCCTTCCCCCTACCCCTAACCTTAGCCCTAACTCTAAAACAGATTGAAATGCAATAGATCGATACTAGGGTCATAATTATGGGTGACAATTTCATATGATACCGCTAGAAAAAATTGCCGTTCAAACCGAAAAGATCCCATTATTACTGCACAGGAATTAGTGTATTATCATATGGAAAAGGTTCATACAATCCAATAACATATAATTGGATAGTAATATAACTTAGACTATATCCATGTAATCACATTTTCGGGTTTCCCATTTCTGAACCTTGGTTGTTACCCAACTGGTTCTCATGAAAAACTTTTACAAGTGAGCCTGCAATTCCTAGAGATAATCCCTATATATTCCTATATTTCATTTCTTTGGAACAAAACGTAATAGGCGCAGGAGTGGCTGTGTGGTAAGTAGCTTGCTAACCAACCACATGGTTCCGGGTTCAGTCCCACTGCGTGGCATCATGGGCAAGTGTCTTCTGCTATAGCCCCGGGCCGACCAATGCCTTGTGAGTGGATTTGGTAGACGGAAACTGATAGAAGCCTGTCGTATACATGTATATATATATATATATGTGTGTGTGTATGTGTTTGTTCCCCTAGCATTGCTTGACAACCGATGCTGGTGTGTTTACGTCCCCGTCACTTAGCGGTTCGACAAAAAGAGACCGATAGAATAAGTACTGGGCTTACAAGAAGAATAAGTCCCGGAGTCGAGTTGCTCGACTAAAGGCGGTGCTCCAGCATGGCCGCAGTCAAATGACTGAAACAAGTAAAAGAGTAAAAAGAATAAAGAGTAACTTGCATTTAAAACACATGAAACTAACAATAAAAATAAAGAATTAACATTAACGTTTAAAAGTTCGTTACTTTTTCAGCGTCCCTTTTCTTTTCTAATCAACATAAATTACATCTGCACTTAGACATTTTACTAATTACAGCTTAGAAAAAATTCTATGTTGCCACGAATTCGCTCAATTTCCTCGAAGCGTAGAAAACATAGTCTTTTCTTCAAGCCAGAATATTTAAGTCGGCGTAATTTCGGTACAAGTACCGGTGAAAGTACCGGATACATTTCAAGAAAGTGTTGTTGTTTTTTTTTTATATATGGGGGGTTACGATTAGGGTTAGGGTTTGTGTTAGGATTAGGGTTATGATTAGGGTTAGGGGTGGGAGAAAAGGGTTTCTGTTATCTTCAGAAATGTAAACAAAGCCACGTGTGTACTTATACCGAAGGATCGCCTCCCTTTTGCTACCGGATTTATTTTGAGATGATATGTGTTTCTTTCAATTATTTTAAATATAACAAAGAATTTAGTAAAATAACTTAGTTATCATTAAGCTAGTGTTTAGGAACATAAATTGTGACTAAGATTTAGTGGAAGATTTTAATTGAACACTTATGAAAAGAAGACTGTGTCAGTTGTTGACTGCCATGACACTGTATCCTTTAAGGCCCTCATGCTTTCCGAAATCCGTCGAAACTACACCTGATTATATATGCACTTTAGATGAGTTGTAGTGCACCTGAGCACTGTACACAATGTTTATTATTATTATTATTAAGACATTTATACTACAGAGCCAAAGCCGGTTTTAGCCGGGTTGGTAACGAAAGGGTTAAGTCTAAAGAAACGTTAATTCAACGTTGAATATCTGAAGCCACCGGCCAAATGGGTGTTTACGTAATTAACACCGTCTTCCTTTAAAACAGCTGGCAGCTAATTAGAGTGGCTAATAACAAAGCAAGGGAGGTAATTCTTGAGTCAAGGTCTTGCTTAAAACGTTCTGTTTATTGGTTAAACGCCATTAGTTTCCTGCATGTTTGGGCGCTGTTTGACACGGTTGAGGCCGATACGGAACGTCCGGATATGCTTCTTGAGCAAAACTGAACCCTGTTACTGCTGCCTCTCACAAGAACAAGACCCTGCGGCTGCTAAAACTTGTCCGTTTGTATCGCTCAATACTATCAAGTCGCTACACACTGCTATTGCATATTTTTGTTCATGTCAACCCCAGAAAGAACTTAGGATGAGGCAGCTGAATTTCGATAACCAGGCACTCAAGTGCCTGCCGTTTGATCCTTCGGACGATGTGAAAACGCAAAGACCCGTTCCTAATGCGTGTTTTTCCAAGGCACAACCGACCCCTGTCGAGAACCCGGTGATGGTTGCTTATTCTTCGTCTGCTTTAGCCCTGCTGGGGTTAAGTGTTGAGGACATTGAGACAAATGAGGCCGTGGAATATTTCAGTGGAAATAAAATAATGAAGGGTTCGGAACCAGCTGCCCATTGCTATTGCGGGTATCAGTTTGGTCTATTTTCGGGTCAACTCGGAGACGGAGCTGCTATGTAAGTATCAAAGCACTTTATTATAAAGTTATATAACTTCTGAACGAATCTCTTTCCCTATTGTTTTTTTTTTATTCATCTGTCAAACCTTTTTTTTTAGAAACCATAGTATTCAATATTAAGTTATAATAAATTCAACAGTTGTAAAAGTAATTTACAAAAGAAATGTAGGCAATCTTTCGTCTCTAGTAGACCTTTCCGTCGATTTCCGTAAAAATTTTTTTTTTCTTTTACATATGGGCTTGCGGGAACTTTTGAAGTAATGAGAGTGAAAGAGACTAAGAGAAAGCGATTGTATGACGAGGGAAGTTCTTTTGAAGTTACCGTGCATGGGAGCATTGATGTACATGTGTGTGTGTGTGTGTGTGTGTGTGTTTAATGGGGTGTGGGAGACAGACAGTATGTTGTGTAATCGACGGAAAGGTCTACTAGAGACGAAAGATCGCCGAAAAGTAATTAGCGAATTATATAGTCATTTTACCAGTGACGGAATATCTATTCAAAGATACTTGGTATTGTTACGAGTGAACATGGTAAGCTGACGGTGGTCTGTGTCGACAAACAATAAACAGTGAAGTTAATGAGTTTAAAATACGTTTGTATGACATGGGGAGAAGTGGCATAGAACAAAGCCCTTCTGATGAGAGAAAAACAAGTCGTTGTTTATTTCTGTTGACCTTGTCATTTAAAGGTTTTAAAGCGGTGACCACCTCGTCTTTGTTTATTATTGGCGAAGAGGATTTAATGTGTCCTAAATTATTAGGACTTGTTCTCAAACGATGGCTCCGCAGCGCTCTGTTGCGCAGCTAGGCGTGTCTAGGTGAGCTGCGGATTTATAAAAATGTAATTAAAAGCTTTTAGAAAATCTATCTTCCAGAATTAAGAAAAAAAAGCGTGTTGTTCGTGAGTTTGTGATGAGGAATTATAATCAATTAGTATAAAGTAAACAATAGCTTTCTGTAGTTTTCTTTCAATGTTTAGCTTTAAAAACAGCTGTTGTTTTTAAAACTTGCAGTGCGCTTCTAATTTCCGTACAAAATGCTCCAATAATGTTTTTGCTTCGGCTCCAATGCGTCGCGATTTCAAAATAATTGTTAATCCCTTTGTGTGATTGAAGGACATTCGACTGCTAGTTCTAGCGACCGTCGCTTCCCTCCTTGTTATTACTAATCATCATCAGCGTTTTGTGTTCGCTTTTCCCTGTCGGCACGGGTTAGACAAAACTTTCAAGAAGTGTTTTATGGCCCGATGCTTTTCCTATCGCCAACTCTTCCTATAACACGCAGGGACAGTAACCTCATTTGGTACTCCGTAACGATATCCTTTATTTATTTCATGACTGCGGCCATGCTGTGGCACTGCCTTGTAGATTTTTTTCATCTGAGTCGTGGCGATATTTATAAAACATTTTTTCCAAAACATTATTTAGAAGACTTTTGGGGCCTTCTTACAAGAATGGGAGTTATTTACCCACTCTGGAGGATCGCGGGTTTAGTCTAAAATTAGTTTAAGGAACTTTTATTTCCCATATTTTAAAAATGAAACCCAATCTAATACATACTCTAAAATTAGCATAGTCTTAGGAATTTTCTAATTAGCAATGGTTTGTATCATAAGAAATTACTGTAAGACAATCATATATCAAAAACTTTATTAAAGAAATAAATGATGTAATTAATACAATTAAACAGCCAACTTAAGTAAGGGAGAGAACTTGCCAGGCAGGTGATAGATCAATTATTAAAGGAAAGTAGGAATCAGTTTCTTTTCTTTCAGAAAAATAGGAAAATAAATATCATGGGATCGTAAATTTAGTCAAAGTTAACAGTTTTAGTATAACCCCAATCTGATATTAGATTTTGTTGTTTATACAATTCAGCATTAGTAATAAACTCACAAATTAAACTTTTCTCTTTGAATGATGAAGTTTATTAATCGGGGGGACAGGTAGAGCAGGACTTTGTGGAATGATACCTATTTCTTTATTACCCACAAGGGGCTAAACACAGAGGGGACAAACAAGGACAGACAAACGGATTAAGTCGATTACATCGACCCCAGTGCGTAACTGGTACCTAATTTATCGACCCCGAAAGGATGAAAGGCAAAGTCGACCTTGGTGGAATTTGAACTCAGAACGTAACGGCAGATGAAATACCTATTTCTTTACTACCCACAAGGGGCTAAAAACAGAGGGGACAAACAAGGACAGACAAACGGATTAAGTCGATTACATCGATCACAGTGCGTAACTGGTACCTAATTTATCGACTCCGAAAGGATGAAAGGCAAAGTCGACCTCAGCAGAATTTGAACTCAGAATGTAACAGCAGACGAAATACAGCTACGCATTTCGCCCGGCGTGCTAACGATTCTGCCAGCTTGCCGCCATCAATAATAATACCACTATGGTTGTTAATTAAAGAATCTCCCGCTTGAGAAACAGTATTGTCATGGAATGAAGAATGAGATCTAAATGAGTGTTATTGCGATGCTCTACTGAATCAGCTATTGGTAGTCTGACTCTGTAAGCTTAACTATTTCATCTGGAGATGTCAGGCACCCTGACAAATCATGCAGTGAGAGAGTCTCTATTACTCCACCTCTTTCACGAATAACAATATTCTTGTCGTTATATCCAAGAAGTAAGATGGCAGAATTGTTAGCAAGCCTGACAAACTGCTTTGTGGCATTTCATCTGTCTTTACGTTCTGAGTTCAAATTCCACCAAGGTCAACTTCGCCTTTCAACCTTCCAGGACAAATGAAATAAGTGCTGGTCAAGTACTGGGGATGGTGTAATCAACTAGTCTCCACCCCAAAAGTTTCAGGTCTTATGCCTACAACAGAAAGAATTATCTTCCAGCAGTGCATCCTTTAATAAAGGATCACTTTTGAATATGTCCCTGTTTTTTTTCAAATAAAGATAAGGCCAGGAAAAATTAGTCAAGAAGCTAGAGAGACACCAACTGAAGAATGGTATCCAAGAAGAAAGAAAAGATGGTGAGGAATCTAATTGATAGAAGCTGAGAGAATTGAATAAATCAAACAAAATAGTTCAATAAGAGCATCATCCTAGTATGATTCTGGAAGATTCTAACAAAATTAACGATTCAGGCTCCTTACACTGTCTCATTGGTTTTCTTGTATTACATTACTTCTTGGGTTGATAATAAAGAGATGGTTCTGTTTTGCCTAATTCTGTGTTTTAGGAGATTTTGCACTACACACATTTTTTTTCTCTCCTTGTTTTTTCTGTGCCCCTTTCTGTAAAAGAGCGTAGGCTCGAAACGTAAAAGACTTTTTCTATTCCTGAGCATTATACTAATACATCTGTTTGTTTTGTACACCACCTGTCTTCGTCTTTTGTTTTTTTTTCATAAACTCTCCCTATATATATATATATATATATATATATATATATATATGTATGGCCGTTTGCCAGCTCTGTCTGGCACCTGTGCAGGTGGCACGTAAAAAACACCCACTACACTCGCGGAGTGGTTGGCGTTAGGAAGGGCATCCAGCCGTAGAAACACTGCCAGATCTGACTGGGCCTGACGAAGCCTTCCAGCTTCACAGACCCCAGTTGACCCGTCCAACCCATGCTAGCATGGAAAGCGGACGCTAAATGATGATGATGATGATATATATACGACGGGCTTCTTTACACATAAATTGAACTCTTTTATCTGTGTGTATGTCGTTAGGAGTCCCAACTACAGAAAATAGCTGTTTGATCCATCTAATAATGGTTTAAGAGATATCAGTGCAAGAAAGAACAAAAAGGTAACATAAGTATTCATCAAACACCTCTCAAAGATATTTCTTGCAAGATACCAACTGTTTGTCTCCCACAGAAACCAAGGAAATATATTCTATCCCCTGAATAATCTTTACAAAATGTTGATTTGTAGAAGTGTAAAACTTAGGTTTAGTTTAGAATATATTTAGGCATAGGAATGGCTGTGTGGTAAGTAGCTTGCTTATGAACTACATGATTCCAGGTTCAGTCCCACTGCATGGCACGTTGGGCAAGTGTCTTCTACTATAGCCTCGGGCCGACCAAAGCCTTGTGAGTCCCCGTAACTTAGCTGTTCGGCAAAGGAGACCGATAGAATTAGTACTAGGCTTTCAAAGAATAAGTCCTGGGGTCGATTTGCTCGACTAAAGGCGGTGCTCCAGCATGGCCACAGTCAAATGACTGAAACAAGTAAAAGAGTAACCATAACAGATTTTTTGAAACTCTTTAATAGAAAATGGAAAGTGTTTTTTTTTTAGTTGTGTTTTGTCGTTTATCTTTACTCTTTTACTTGTTTCCGTCATTTGACTGTGGCCATGCTGGAGCACTTGCCTTTTAGTCAAGCAAGTCAACTCCAGGACTTATTCTTTGTAAGCCTAGTAGTTATTCTATCGGGCTCTTTTGCTAAACCGCTAAGTTACGGGGACGTAAACACTCCAGCATCGGTTGTCAAGCGATGTTAGGTGGGACAAACACAGACACACAAACACACACACACACACACATATATACGATGGCTTTCTTTCAGTTTCTGTCTACCAAATCCACTCACAAGGCTTTGGCCGGCCCGAGGCTATAGAAGACACTTGCCCAAGGTGCCATGCAGTGGGACTGAACCCAGAACCATGTGGTTCGTAAACAAGCTACTTACCACACAGCCACTCCTATGCTTATTTACATGTGTAACAATCTTCTCAGACATAGGTGACAGAATTTATTGTGAATGCATTGAAGAAACTTATTATCTGTTTGAACCAAACAACTTAGAGACAAGACATCAGCTCATGCATTCTCTTTTCCACGACATAAAAAAAAAAACTAAAACTAGTGGCAGAAACTTTGAAGTTTCCAACATAATAGTTTGACGTTTGTTATTGTTAATTTAAAAGATTTATAAAACATCAATTGTATACCTTGTTGGTCTGTAATGAGAGCAAGATATCTCTCCAGGAAGTAGTGTTGTATAAACACTCAACAGCTGTGCTAGCATCTTGGAGTTCAATAGAAGGCTACAGCAATTCACCTTTGGAAAGGGTACAAGAGTAAAAAGTAACAGAACACTGTCCTTGTAATAATACTCCAACTAAAGTAGCATCTAATATAGTCTTTTTAAATGTAAATAATCTAGATGTGAATAGTATGGAGGTAAATATTTTCAAGGCGGCGAGCTGGCAAAAACATTAGCATGCCAGGTGAAATGCTGAGCGGTATTTTGTCTGCCGCTACGTTCTGAGTTCAATTTCCGCCGAGGTCGACTTTGCCTTTCATCCTTTCGGGGTCGATTAAATAAGTACCAGTTACGCACTGGAGTCGATATAATCGACTTAATCCGTGTGTCTGTCCTTGTTTGTCCCCTCTGTGTTTCGCCCCTTGTGGGTAATTAAGAAATAGGTATTTCGTCTGCTGCTACATTCTGAGTTCAAATTCCGCTAAGGTCGACTTTGCCCTTCATCCTTTCGGGGTCGATTAAATAAGTACCAGTTACACACTAGGGTCGATATAATCGACTTAATACCTAAGTCTGTCCTTGTTTGTCCCCTCTGTGTTTAGCACCTTGTGGGAAGTAAAGAAATAGGTAAATATTTTCTGTGTCGGCTTTCATATTTTTGAAAACAGTAACAGGTTCTTGAAGAATGAGAAAGATGACATATTCACTAAGAGTATTAACATTATCATTATCTTCATATATCCATTTCCCCTACCTGTATGGGTTAGATGAGTTGTCAAAATCCAAGTCAGTTTTTCATTACGATCTATTACTTTCCTAGATCAGTCAGGGAACCTCATCTTACTTATAGTTGCTTCCCATTACATTTGACTGTGGCCATGCTGGAGCACCGCCGTTTAGTCAAGCAAGTCAATGCCAGGACTTATTCTTTGTAAGCCTAGTACTTATTCTATCAGTTTCTTTTGCCAAACCGCTAAGTTACGGGGACGTAAACACTCCAGCAACTCTTTCGAAAACTGAAAATTTTCAGGCATTTAATAGGAAGCAACTTATCAGGAGCAGGTGATTATTTTATGCTCTTAAATACAATAATCAGAGTAATTGATGTTTGTTTTATTGATGACACACTTTTCACTAGAAAGATTTGTGTTCAGATTTTCTTCACATCACATTTAATGTCTTTAGATTTCTGTCATAATCTTCTAAAGAGTTGCTACATGCCATAATGTTGTCTAAATCTGAGCATGTAAATTCAAGGTCACTTTGTGAGATAATTTGGTTCATCACTTGTTGAAAATATCCCATATCATTCATAAGGTTGAATGGATTTCAGTATATTGAAACTATTGTCCTTAGGTTTATAAAACAATATAAGGTTGGTCTGTTAATCCCCACTAGACATGTTTCATACAGACCTTGCTAAAATGCAAATGTTGAGGTAGAGTTTGGGTTAGTTCATGAATCACAGGGGCTGGAAAAGCACCAAGGAGAGTGTAGTTAGTGGTTCAGAAATCAGTTATCCGGTGTCCCCCTTTTTTTTTTTTTGTTATTAGTACACGAGTACTTTATAGTAAGTTACTCAGTTCTCTTATATCTTCTTTGAAAAATTAGTTTATTCCTTGTGTGACGAATTTGCATCCCCAAAGTCCATCCCCTCCTCACCATGGTGGGGACGCTGGAAACGGGTAGTGTCAGAGCTATGCTGTCGGGAACTTTGGTTCCTGGTAGGGTCACCCAAGGCAGATTGGTCTGACACCGAGTGGTATTAGGGCCACAACCCGGCAGACGGGGCTCTGGTGAAAATCCTCGGAGTGTCTGTTTCGGCAACCGGCGGCTCCTCGGTCGTTCTGTCCTTGCGTCTGCGGACAATCTGCGGCAAACAGGATGTCTCTACATGCAGGATTGTTGGGGACCGCTTGTGAAATCCACATATTCCCACGAAACTTCTTCCATGAGTAGAAGAAGCCGACTCAACCTGCCCAGGGTGAATGTCGCCACAAATACAAATACAAGTGACGAATTTGCGATCACTGACACAATACTTTTGAGCTCATGTAGCAAAAGGTTTGGTGACCTGAGTGAAATCAGTGGAAAGTGTAACAGGGGGGAATCTTCAGGCAAGCAAGACTTTACAAACACTAGAGGGGTTTCAGGATCATTAAATTCAAATGCCCCTGGAGATGGCTGAGGCTTGTAATACTTTCTGCATATTACATCCAAGCAAAGACTGAGTATAATCAACAGTGTTGTTTGAACATATTACTGGAATTCACAAACAAAACTATGTTGCTGCCATTGCAACATTACTACTGAATGGTTTTATGGACTAAATTCTTTTGTTTAGCAATAATTAGCTTGGCTAAACTGTCACTGTTTATACTGTCAACTAAAACAAGTGTACAAGGCAAAAATAAAATGTTCTAATAAGGCTAAAACAAATTAATGCTTTGAAGATTGGTTCAGGACTGGATTTGTCATATTATTTTTGCACCTTTTTATTCCACTTTTGTGACATGTGACATTTTTTTGCTGTACATTTTCTGTGGTCATGTTTATACCCCATCACACACATACAAACACACACATTTTTTTTGTTCCTTCTCGAGCTATGCCTGGCTCATAAGGGCCGGTTTCCCGGTTTCCTTGGCGTATAGGTTCCCCACCTTGACAGGACACCGGTCCGTCGCAGGTGAGCTGCAAGATGCAGGAGGAAAGAGTGAGAGAAAGTTGTGGCGAAAGAGCCGGCAGAAGTTCGCCATTACCTTCTGCCGGAGCCGCGTGGAGCTTAGGTGTTTCGGTCATAAACACACACATCACCCAGTCTGAGATTCAAACCCTCAATCCCTCGACCACGAGTCCACTGCTCTAACTACTAGACCATGTGCTTCCACAACACTAACATTTTGTGAAATAGCTGCTGAAATAATTTCCAGTTTAGTGTCCTGTTTTGTAACACTAGCAGCATTTACAAAGACATCGTGGTTATAGGCCGGAAATTTGGGGTAAGAAAGTAGACGTTACCACCAATGCTAATACTTGACTGATACTTTTATCAACCATGACAGGAGGAAAGGCTAAGTTGACCTTTGTGGAATTTGAACTCAGAACTCAGAGAGCCAGAACAAACATCTCACAGCATTTTGCCTGTTGCCCTAATAATTCTGCCAGCCCCTTGCCCTATGTGTGTGTGCGACTTTGTGTTGTGTTTCCTTCCCACCACTATTTGACAAGTGTAGGTTTGTTTACATCCCATTAACTAAGCAGTTCGGCGAAAGAGAGCAATAGAATAAATAGCAAACTTAAAAAGAAAGTACTGGGGTCGATCAGTTCAATTAAACCCTTCAGGACGATGCCCCAGCATGGCCACAGACTAATGACATAAAGCAAAAGAGAGTGCTCTACCATTACTTGATACATTAACTATTGAAGAAGTATTGAAATATCAAGGCCACGAGCTGGCAGAAACGTTAGCACGGCGGGCGAAATGCTTAGCGGTATTTCGTCTGCCGTTACGTTCTGAGTTCAAATTCCGCCGAAGTCGACTTTGCCTTTTATCCTTTCGGGGTCGATAAATTAAGTACCAGTTACGCACTGGGGTCGATATAATCGACTTAATCCGTTCGTATGTCCTTGTTTGTCCCCTCTGTGTTTAGCCCCTTGTGGGTAGTAAAGAAATAGGTATTTCATCTGCCATTATGTTCTGAGTTCAAATTCCGCTGAGGTCGACTTTGCCTTTCACTCTTTTCAGAGTCGATAAATTAAATACCAGTTACGCACTGGGATCGATGTAATCGACTTAATCCATTTGTATGTCCTTGTTTGTCCCTTCTGTGTTTAGCCCCTTGTGGGTAGTAAAGAAATAGGTATTTCGTCTGCCGCTACGTTCTGAGTTCAAATTCTGCTGAGGTCGACTTTGCCTTTCATCCTTTCGGGGTCGATAAATTAAGTACCAGTTACGCACTGGAGTCGATGTAATCGACTTAATCCGTTTGTCTGTCCTTGTTTGTCCTCTCTGTGTTTAGCCCCTTGTGGGCAGTAAAGAAATAGGTATTTCATCTGTCATTACACTCTGAGTTCAAATTCTGCCGAGGTCGACTTTGCCTTTCATCCTTTCGGGGTCGATAAATTAAGTACCAGTTACGCACTGGGGTCGATGTAATCGACTTAATCCCTTTGTCTGTCCTTGTTTGTCCCCTCTGCGTTTAGCCCCCTTGTGGACAATAAAGAAATTAGAAATATTGAATCGCAAGGAAATGTAAATAATTGTATACCGATGTCTCCTGAGATGAAGCAGTGACTAATGTTTAGGTCAGATTCCTTCATGAAAGTCACTATGTCGCTTTCCATTCAGCTCACTTTTGTTTCTATAAAGACCAGAAATCATGTGAAGATGGCTCCTCTGTTATTTCCAACCCTCTGCTATGTCGGGTCTTCATTGACATGGCTGTTGCGTAATTGTTTTCAATGTTCTGTGTTAACTTGCAATAATCAACTGTGAAAGTTATATGGGAGGTAACTCTACTGAAATAAATCGCACTTACTTCCCTTTAAAAAATTCTTTGCAAATGGCATTAATTCGTAACAGTATCAGCTGAAATGACACAAAAAATTCAATTTTTTTTTTTTTTTGTTCTTTCCAGGTATCTTGGTGAAGTTATAAACGATAAGAGTGAACGATGGGAAATACAACTGAAAGGGGCTGGCCTTACACCATTCTCTCGTGGTGCCGATGGCAGGAAAGTACTACGCAGTAGTATACGAGAATTTTTATGCAGTGAGGTAAAATTGTTTCTGAATTAACAAACACCTTGATATAAATAAAAAAAATACAAAAAAACTAACATAGTTGATTAATTACTAAACTTCACGAAATTGTAGCATTAGTACAAATCCTCAAAGGGTAGCTATAGCAGCCAACTCTCCCTCCTGTCATAGTCTGAAAGTAAATTTCCTGTTTGACTGTATTTGATGGTATTCGAATTGTTTAATCAACTGAACTACCTACTAACTGAATTATATTGCAAGTGGTTGAGTATTCCACAGACATTTATACCTGTAAGTCAAGCAGTAAATTTTGGGTAAGAAATTATACCTGTAAGTCAAGCAGAATCAGCCACAGTATGTGTTAAGTGTGGCTGATTGAATTACACATACAATCCATCTAAGAGGCTTCCACGCAGTTTCCATCTATTCAGTTTGACTCACAAGGTTTAGGTCAAACCTGAAGTTGTGGTAAAAGATATTTGTCAAATTTAAGGCATATTCATTCAAATTGTTTTGAATTAATCATACACTATCTCATAGCTTCAAGATCTTGGATGATATGGTTATTTTCTATTCAAAATAACATAGTAGGATAGGTGTGAAATGCCAGATCTAATAAGTTTGAATATAAAACAAGTAGAATATTTGGGCCAGATATGGCTGGTTTAAATGCCAAAGGGTTAATATTTAAACATTCTTAGAACAACACTATGTACAAAACCAAATATATGGCACCCTAGGCATAACACCAACATGAACTTCCAACTTGTTGTCTCTTGAGGTCTCTGGGTGAGACTTGGAGCCAACTTGTACAAATACAAAGAAAAAGTCAATCATATAATAATAATAATAATTTTTTTTTTTTACTGCCCACAAGGGGCTAAACACAGAGAGGACAGACAAACGGATTAAGTCGATTACATCGACCCAGTGCATAACTGGTACTTAATTTATCAACCCAGTGCATAACTGGTACTTAATTTATCGACCCCGAAAGGATGAAAGGCAAAGTCGACCTCGGCGGAATTTGAACTCAGAACGTAACGGCAGACGAAATACCACTGAGCATTTATTATTATTATTATTATTATTATTATTATTATTATTTTATTATTATTATTTATTTTGTTTTGTTTTGTTTTATTTTGTTTTATTTTATTTTTTGTTTTTTTTTTATCCTTTCTACTAAAAGCACAAGACCTGATATTTGTGGGGAGGGGACTGGTCAATTACATCGACCCCAGTGTTTCACTGGTAGTTAAGTTATTGACCCCGAGAGGATGAAAGGCAAAGTCGACCTTGGCAAGAAGAAGAAGTAAAGCCAAAAATTTTAAAAAAAGTTCTGTTTCCTGATTTCCTGCTATTTTTACTTCAAAACACAAATTTATACAGGTTCCCATTATTTTTCAGGCTTTTCATTACCTGGGTATTCCAACCACCAGGGCCGGAACATGTATAACATCAGACTCTACAGTTGTAAGAGATATTTTCTACTCGGGCAACCCTATCCACGAAAAATGTACGATTGTCCTCCGTATTGCTCCAACGTTTCTCCGGTTTGTACTTAACTGCTTTAATATAAAATGGGGTGAAAGTTAGTTTCTCATTATTTTCATGGATTTCACAAGCACCATGGGGATCAACCAGAATGTGTAACTCATCTTTTTGGCCTATTTGCTTATTTTATGTTGTAGTGAGAGTAAAAGGAAGTATCACCATTGCCAATATATATATATATATACATATATATATATATATCTACACTCTCGGAGTGGTTGGCGTTAGGAAGGGCATCTGTAGAAACACTGCTAGATCTGACTGGCCTGATCTGACTGGCCTGGTGCAGCCTTCGGGCTCCCCAGACCCCAGTTGAACCGTCCAACCCATGCTAGCATGGAAAGCGGACGTTAAATGATGATGATGATGATGATGATATATATGCCGCCTTGGCTGGCTAGGGCTGCCTCGACTGGCTCCAGTGCCAGTGGTACATAAAAAGCACCATCCGAACATGGCCGATGCCGGACCCCCCTGGCACCTGTGCAGGTGGCACGTAAAAAGCACTATCCGAACGTGGCCGATGCCAGCGCCACCTTGGCTGGCTTTCGTGCCAGTGGCACGTTAAAAGCACCAACCAATTGTGACCGATGCTGGACGCCCCTGGCACCTGTGCAGGTGGCACGTAAAGAGCACCCACTACACTCGCGGAGTGGTTGACGTTAGGAAGGGCATCCAGCTGTAGAAACTCTGCCAGATCAGACTGGAGCCTGGTGCAGCCTCCTGGCTTCCCAGACCCCGGTCGAACCGTCCAACCCATGCTAGCGCGGAAAACGGACGTTAAACGATGATGATGATGATGATATATATGTGTACTTTTAAAATCACAGCTTTTTCATCCACACGATCCAGTCTTATCTCCATTTTTATACACACAAAATCAAAATAGATCTCTGTCTGTTTTGGCAGTGAGTTTTCAGTTATTTGATCAACTGAACCACCTGTTCATTGAATAAGAGTGCAAGTGGCTGAGTATTCCACAGACATGTATACCCTTAATGCAACTCTCAGGTGGGATCAGTGTGTTTCAGTGCAACAAAACTGGACCTTTCCATTGCAGGTAAAATCCAGTTGATTGGCTTCTGTGCAGTTTCATTCACAAAGCTTGGATTTTACCAGTAATATCATCATCATCATCATCGTTTAACATCCGCTTTCCATGCTAGCATGGGTTGGACGATTTGACTGTGGACTGGCGAAATGAATGGCTGCACCAGACTCCAATCTTAATCTGGCAGAGTTTCTACAGCTGGATGCCCTTCCTAATGCCAGCCACTCCGAGAGTTTAGTGGGTGCTTTTACATACCACCAGCACAAGGGCCAGTCAGGCTGTACTGGCAATGGCCACACTCAAATGCAGTTTTTTTTATGTGCCACCTGCACAGGAGCCAGTCCAGCGACACTGGCAACGACCTCACTCATGCCAGTAAGGCAACATTAGTAACGATCATGCTTGAATGGTGCTTTTTACGTGCCACCGGCACGGAAGCCAGTTAACCACTCTGGCAACGATCACGCTCGGATGGTGTTCTTAGCGCTCCACTAGCACGGATACCAGTCATCGAATTTAAGGCACTTGCTCTAGATACCAAGTAGTGGGACTGAATGTGGTACCTCGTCATTGTGAAGACAGCTTGTAAGTGATTCAACTTTGCTGTATTCACGTATATACACTGGCTGTATGTATGTGTGAATATAATAAAATACACACATCAGGGAAATACATCACATGTTTGTCTGGTTGATTCTGGTGCTATTCACAAAAGCATTCAAGTAGTTATTAAAACAAATTAAAAGCTATGACATAAGCCTATATGAAACTAATAAATCTTTAGATAAAACTTTGAAATCTTGGACATATAGCAAATATCCTCATTGTACAAATTCATTTCATCAGTTCTTCAAATCATCAGAAACTGTTTGTTGTCTAACAGAATCCTAACTGAGGTATCACAATTAAATCCGTGTTGGTATAGTTAAATATAGGATAATTAAATTAGTGTTAATAAGGTTGATAAGACAACACATTATGCCCAAATGGAATGAAATATGTCATTTTTTTTTGTATATCATTGGAGGTATATTCTGTTGTCTAAAGGCAGTGACAATACCTTTCAAAGTGCCCAGTTGGGATAAACAATGAACTTTATATATGTTTAAGTATCATTCACCACCAAGTTTAGGAGAATCTGCAAAGATTATAGAGACTTCCCCTCTGTTTCTAGCTTATAAAATCAAAACATGAGCTATAGAGCAATATAATTTAATTGTTTAGTGCCCAGTTACGCCTTGTTGAGTGTTTAATGTGGTGCCTTGATATCTTATGTTATTAAATGTTATTAAATATTCATCACATATTTATTAATAAACAACTATACTTGTGCATGTGTGTGTGTAATCCATTCTTTAAAGTATCTAAATTGATTCAATTTTTTTTTTTTTGTCAAGGTTTGGATCATTTGAAATTTTCAAAGAAGAAGATGATCTAACCAAGCGATCTGGACCCAGCACTGGCAACAAGGAGCTATTATTTCAGTTGTTGGATTATTCAGTCAAGTCTTTTTATCCTGAGGTGAGTTCATTACTCTTCTCCTCTACCTATATATATATATATATCATTGTCGTCATCATTTAACATCCATTTTCCATGATGGCATGAATTGGATGAATGGCCAGGCTCCAATTGTCTGTTTTAGCATGATTTCTATGGCTGGATGCCTTTCCTAATGCCAACCACTTTACAGAGTTGTACTGGGTGCTTTGTATGTGCCACTGGCATGGCTGCATTGACATAGCACTAGCACAAGTGCATTGTACTATGGCACCAGTAATAGAGAGATTGCATTGCCCTGGTACAACTAAAGATTCTAAACTAAATAATTTTATATATTTTCTGCTTTCTTGGGTATATTTTGTTGAGAAACAGTTAACATAGACACAGGAGTGGCTGTGTGGTAAGTAGCTTGCTTACCAACTACACGGTTCCAGGTTCAGTCCCACTGTGTGGCACCTTGGGCAAGTGTCTTCTACTATAACCTCGGGCCAACCAAAGCCTTGTGAGTGAATTTGGTAGAGGGAAACTGAAAGAAGCCCGTCGTATATATGTATATATATATATATATATTATATATATATATATATATATTATATATATATATATGTTTGTGTGTCTGTGTTTGTCCCCCCAACATCGCTTGACAACCGATGGCGGGTTTACGTCCTTGTAACTTAGTGGTTCGGCAAAAGAGACCGATGGAATAAGTACTAGGCTAACAAAGAACAAGTCCTGGGGTCGATTTGCTCAACTAAAGGCGGTGCTCCATCATGGCCACAGTCACATGACTGAAACAAGTAAAACAGTTAACATAGATGCTGTTTGTTATATTCTTATATTTATTTCTTTATTACCCACAAGGGGCTAAATATAGAGGGGACAAACAAGGACAGACAAATGGATTAAGTTGATTACATCGACCCCAGTGCGTAACTGGTACTTAATTTATCGACCCCAGAAGGATGAAAGGTAAAGTCGACCTTGGCGGAATTTGAACTCAGAACGTAACAGCAGACAAAATACAGCTACGCATTTCGCCCGGCGTGCTAACGGTTCTGCCAGCTCGCCACCTTATTTTCTTATATTCTTATATTGTTTTTCTATTTGTTTTGAATTGATATTGCATTTTACTCTCTGATTTATTCCTGTCTCTCAGATCTGGTCAGAACATCAGAATGACAAACAGCAAATGTATTTGAACTTCTACAAAGAAATCGTAAAAAGGACAGCAAAACTGGTGGCGGCATGGCAATGCGTTGGCTGGTGCCATGGGTAAGATCTTAATGAGATTTCTTCATTGGATCAAAGGAGGGTGGGTCTGATTAACCCTTTCGTTACCAAACCGCCCAAAGCCGCCTGAAAAAAATTTTGGTCAATGTGACCAAACCGACCAAACCCGCCCGAATTTACCTATTCATATTTAAATGAGAATATCAGAGCAAATCTCTTTAGTACATTCATGAAAACACGTGATTATGTTTCGTAAACAGTTCATCTACAGTTTTGTACAACGATCGACGTGTAATTTTAATTCCCTGAATTTTGGGAGATTTTTTTCCACATTAATATGTTTATAAGTAAGAAAGTTACAGTTATTTAACGAAACGAGCCTAGATTCATGATTATTTTAGAATTTAATTGGAACTCATGAGGGGTGTACTTTGGTCAGAAATATAGTAACGAAAGGGTTAAAGGCTGAAAAGTATAAGGTATGGGAAGTTAAATATTCCCATATTACTTGCTTCCTATTCCCATTTCGAGGTGGAAGTCATATAAATTAAAGTGTTCTGTCCAGAAACAACAGTATATCTTTTCATCAATATACCTTCAAGTGGAGGCACGTGGCTTAGTGGTTAGGGTGTTGAACTCATGATCGTAAGGTTGTGGTTTCGATTCCTGGACCGGGCGATGCGTTGTGTTCTTGAGCAAAACACTTCACTTCACGTTGCTCCAGTCCACTCAGCTGGCAAAAATGAGTAACGCTGCGATGGACTGGCGTCCCATCCTGGTGGGGAATTTCTACGCCACTGAAACCAGGAAACCGGCCCTTATGAGCCTGGCATGGCTCGAGAAGGAACATTTATCCTAATATACCTTCATAGATATATATTATATTTGATGGCATGTAAGATACTTTTTGTTTCTTTTTTCAAAAATTTATCACAAAATCTACCCCAGGCCTTATGTGCAAAGTTGGGCCTATATTATAAGGTGGCGAGCTGGCAGAAACGTTAGCGCCCCGGGCGAAATGCTTAGCGGTATTTCGTCTGACGTTACGTTCTGAGTTCAAATTCCGCCGAGGTCGACTTTGCCTTTCATCCTTTCGGGGTCGATAAATAAAGTACCAGTTTCGCACTGGTGTCGATGTAATCGACTTAATCCATTTGTCTGTCCTTGTTTGTCCCCTCTATATTTAGCCCCTTGTGGGTAGTAAAGAAATAGGTATTATATGCTTTAATGCACTAAATATGGACAAAATACTGAAGGACAATCTCAGAACACTGAACCTTATGGGGGAGATGATGAAGGACCAAGATATCTGGTGCCTTGCTGTACTCAAGAAGACCCATCCTCCACAGCAAACATGATAATGCCATTCCCCCTGCTGGAAAGGATTGGCCTGCAAAGAGCCCTTTGCCAGTGCCATGTAAAAAGCCCTCATGCTGGTGCCGCTTAAACGCCCTCATGCCAGCATCATGTAAAAGCACCCATGCCAGCACCGCATAGAAGCACCCATACCAATGCCACATAAAAAGCACCCAGCATACTCACTCTGTAAAGTGGTTGGCATTAGGAAGGGCATCCAGCTGTGGAAACCAAACCAGATCAGACTGGAACCGGGTGCAGCTCTCTTGCTTGCCAGCTCTGGTCAAACCATCCAACCCATGCCAGCATGGAAAAGAAGGTGGAAGTGGAGGAGGAGGAAGAGGAGGATGCATTGCTGAAATTGGAGAATGCTTAATATGCCCATCCATCTTTTACACCATTAACCCTTTCACATTTGAACTAGCCATATATTTCTTTAATACCCAGAAGGGGCTAAACACAGAGGGGACAAACAAGGACAGACAAAGGGATTAAGTCGATTACATCGACTCCAGTGCGTACTTAATTTAATCGACCTCGGCGGAATTTGAACTCAGAACGCAACGACAGACGAAATACGGCTATGCATTTCGCCCGGCGTGCTAACGTTTCTGCCAGCTCGCCACCCTATACCAACCCAAATATTCTACTCATTTTATCTTCAAAACAGTCGTATCTGGCCTCTCACACCCTCTAGGGTGTCTTTCCAAAAATAAGCAATCACACCATCAAAATCTCAAAGCCACAGGATAATGCAGGATTAATTCAAAATGATATGATTTACACTTAACACAGTAATCTGAATGCTAAAGGGTTAACTACAGCATCAAACTGATCCCTTGACATTTATTCCTCTTCCTTTATTTCCTTTATGTTTCGTTATCCAATATTTCCCTCTTTTCTCTGCAGTGTATTGAATACAGACAATATGAGTATCTTGGGTTTAACAGTCGACTATGGACCATTTGGATTCATGGACAGATTTAATGACGATTTCATTTGTAATTCATCTGGTTAGTAACAATTCTGTTGTTTATTTGCCTTTATTTTCATTGTTATAGGTAATTGCTCTTAGATTACGGCACTATGCTCTTTTCACTCTTTTACTTGTTTCAGTCATTTGACTGCGGCCATGCTGGAGCACCACCTTTAGTCAAGCAAATCGACCCCAGGACTTATTCTATCGGTCTCTTTTGCTGAACCGCTAAGTTACAGGGACATAAACACACCAGCATCGGTTGTCAAGCGATGTTGGGGGACAAACACAGACACACAAACATATACACACACATACATACATACATACATATATATATATATATATATATATATATATACACACACACACACACACACATATATACGATGAGCTTCTTTCAGTTTCCGTCTACCAAATCCACTCACAAGGCTTTGGTCAACCCAAGGCTATAGTAGAAGACACTTGCTCAAGGTGCCACGCAGTGGGAATGAACCCGAAACCATGAGGTTGGTAAGCAAGCTCCTTACCACACAGCCACTCCTGCGCCTATATATATATCATAAAAACTATATGAAGTTTTTATGATATAAAATCTCCAAGGTAGTCTTTGCTACATTTATCATATTTATTTATATATCAAAAGCCTGTATAATGGGCACGTCTTCTATGTAGTTTTTGTGTAGTATATCTAATTATATATAGTTGTATGTAATGTATGTAGTTATATGAAGTGGCTCTGTGGTAAGGAGTTTGTTTTCTAACCACATGCTTCTGGGTTCAGTCCCACTGTGTGACATCTTGGGCAAGTATCTTCTTTTATAGCTCTGGGCTGACCAAAGCCATGTGAGTGGATTTGGTTGACAGAAACTGAAAGAAGCCCATCATATATGTGTATGTATGTCACTATCTCCTTGCCTTGACATCACTTGACATTTGTAAATGAATGTCACCTTCATACAAACAGCATCCTTCATTTCCCAGTCTTCCAGGAAAACATGTCTGGTTATGGGGAAATTTTACCTTCTTTGGGAAGGCATCTGCTCATAGAAAATCCACCTCAACGAAATTCTGTCCCACTGCGTGTGAGCACGGAAAAGTGGGTGTAAAAACAATGATGATGATGATAGTGGTGGTGGTGGTGATGATGATGGTATGTTGTGTATGTAGTTATGCAGATATGTAGTGGCATTCAAGACAGGCTGCCCCTGGGAACTCCTCTATGCTGATGACCTTGCACTTATAGCTGAATCACTATCTGAACTAGAGAAGAAGTTTCAGGTATGGAAGCAAGGTCTAGAATCAAAGGGCTTTATAGTTAACCTAGCAAAAATCAAAGTCATAGTAAATAGGAAGGCAGACAAATCACAAATCCCCTCAGGTAGATGGCCCTGCTCAATCTGTAGAAAAGATGTTGGTAGAAACTCTACTTTCTCTCTATTTGGGCAAGTGTCTTTTATCATAGCCTCAGATTGATCAAAGCCTTGTGAGTGAAAATAGACTGGAAACTGTATGGAAGCCTGGCAAATTAACTGTACACGTTTTTGAAAGTCCAGTTTTGTCACTAATTCTACTTGAGAGAATTACATCAAGGGTCCAAACACCATGCCAAAACAGATCTCACTGGTGCTGGTACCGCACGAAAAGCACCCGGTCCACTCTGTAAAGGGTTGGCATTAGGAAAAGGCATCCAGCCACGAAACCCATGCCAAAACGGACCTCACCTGTGCTGGTGCCACGTAAAATTACGCCCAGCCCACTTTGTAAAGTGGTTGATGTTAGAGAGGAAAAAAGAGCATGTGTATGTTTAAGCATTTCATTCCACTTGGTTTATCCCTTTGCATCATACTCAGTTTTTCCCTCCTGAATTTTAGATGGAGAAGGCCGATACTCTTACAGTAAACAGCCAGAGATCTGTAAATGGAACTGTCGCAAACTGGCAGAAGATATCCAAGAAGCTGTGCCACTTGACAAGACTTTGCCCGAGTTGGAAAACATCTTTGATAAAACATTTAATGACGAATACTTTGGAATGATGAAGAAAAAGGTTGGCAGTTTCACTTTGTTTCTGTTACTCTATTTCCCCTCACCCTACAAATATATATATGTGTGTGCTAGGGCGGCGAGCTGGCAGAATCGTTAGCACGCCGAGCGAAATGCTCAGCAGTATTTCGTCTGTCGCTACGTTCTGAGTTCAAATTCCACCGAGGTCGACTTTGCCTTTCATCCTTCCGGGGTCGATAAAGAAAGTACCAGTTATGCACTGGGGTCAATTTAATCGACTCAATCGCTTTGTCTGTCCTTGTTTGTCCCCTCTATGTTTAGCCCCTTGTTGGCAATAAAGAAATATATATGTATATGTATATATTCATGTATATTGGGTTGTCTGGAAAGTTTGTGCCGATTTTTAAAGAGAAAAAAGAAAAAGGTCAATAAATACTTGCCATTACATTTTTAATCAACCAGATATGAACCATTTTGTTGCACAATGCGTCTCCATCTTTCCTTTAACTTGAAAATACCCTCTTCCCAGAATTGAGGTGATTTCATGGCAAGGAATTCATCTAGGTATCTCTCTCTCTCTCTCTCTTTCTCTCTCTCTCTCTCTCTCTTTCTCTCTCTCTCTCTCTCTCTCTCTCTCTCTCTCTCTCTCTCTCTCTCTCTCTCTCTCTCTCTCTCTCTCTCTCTCCAATAGTTTCTACAACTACCTTCTTACAAAATCTTCAATTCTCATCTGACACTAATTGTCCAAATCACATCCTTAATTCCTCTCACAGCATAATATACACCACTTCAGTTTAACTCTTATTTCATTCTTACCAACCAGACCATTGTTAACCTAATCTCTTTTTAGTGACTGTTTATGGATATGGTCCTGTTTCTGATTGTTGTTTCTCTTTTTCTTTTCACCAGCTTGGCTTCCAAAAAGACCACAAAGAGCTGAAGTAAGTTGTTTGGTGCCAGATTACCTTCTACACAGCTTATGTCTGCATAGCTTCCAACTGATACCATTTCATTCTTTATTCTAAAACCTAACCCTTCTAGAATAACATGGCTTAGCCAGACCAACATTCCAAATTTTCCCCCCAACCATGCATGTGATAGACAATCTACTCAAGTCTTATTTGTTACCGTAACAACTCTATACAGTTCTTAGAGAACAGACAGTACCAGGATTCATAGGCAGGACTTCCTTAATCAGTCTGAATGCTTTCACACTGTTTCTTAAATTATTACAGATTATCAGGCCTCTTTTATCTAATAAGGCACTTGTGCTGTTCTAGGATGAGACAAAAGTAAGGGGTTTGCCAAAACAAAATGCAGAAATACTAAGTGTTTCTTAGCTTTACTGTATTTAAAGTAGATTTTATTATTTAAAAACTCTTAAAGAGGATCCTAGCAGGATTTAAATAACCAATCATGGAAATCAATTTGATTTTTATCAAATGCACTTCATTAGTCAAAATTTCTGTTATGGGAGAAGTGAGGCCATTGCTCCTTATATCAATTCCATAGAAGATATTTATCTGATCAAATGCCCCTATGAGCAAGGGGATTCTAGCTGTGACCACATCTTTTTTTTAAACTTATTATCTAAATGTGTCCATTCTGTTAGGGTGTGATTTGCAAAATATTTGGCTACTATTTCTTGGAAGTTAAACAGCACAGCTCCCATGACTTCAGGAAACATTTTTTCACGCTGAGAGTTGCTGAAGCATGGAACAAACTGCCGGCATCAGTTGTTAGTTGTCGGAGCACTGCATCCTTCAAAACTTCCATGCTTCCTTAGATTCGCCAACACTACACCTGATTTTCTCCCCTCCATACACACACAAGCATGTATCTGACTCGTACATTGTTCGCTTTCCAGACTTTAGACGCACTTTCTGACAAGTTGTGGTGCACCTGAGCACTGTATACAATAATTTCATTATTATTATTATTATATGGAGACTTCTTTGATTATCTCATTAGTGTTTTAGTTTACATAAATAGTATATGTATCTGTGAAGGCACATGGCTCAGTGGTTAGAGCGTTGAGCTTACGATCATGAGGTTGTGAGTTCAAATCCCGGACCGGGCTGCGTGTTGTGTTCTTGAGCAAGACACTTTATTTCATGTTGCTCCAGTTCACTCAGCTGTAGAAATGAGTTGCGACGTCACTTATGCCAAGCTGTATCGGCCCCTTTGCCTTTCCCTTGGGGTAACATCGGTGGCGTGAAGAGGGGAGGCCGGTATGCATGGGCGACTGTTGGTCTTCCATAAACAACCTTGCCTGGACTTGTGCCTGGGAGGGTAACTTTCTAGGTGCAATCCCATGGTCATTCTTGACCGAAGGGGATCTCAGCATATGTATCTGGATTCTATATCTGCTTTAGATTATTTTTTATTTCTAAGTTTGTAAGTTTATTTCTAAAACATTCTTTTAGCAGATAAAGTATTTTTTGATTCAAACAATCTTTTTATTACAGCAATATTGTTAAAGATCTTCTTAAAACTATGTCCTCAACTGGAGCAGATTTCACAAACACTTTCCGTTTCCTGAGTAAATTAGCTGTTCCAGGAGGGGAAGGCAATGGCCTTGATGAAGCACTTGAATACCTTGTTTCAAACTGTTCAACCATTGAAGAACTTAAAGCTGACTGCCAGCTTCGAGTGAACTCAAGGTATGCTCTCTCTCTCTCTCTCTCTCTCTCTCTCTCATTTCTGGTCAAAGCAGACAGGGGAGATAACCCTACCTTTAAATTATATAGTGTTAACACAATGGAAAAAAATATAACTTGTGAGTATTAACATTGCATATGTTAACACTAATTTGAATATAATTTTTTTTGAGTGCTTAACCTTATTTTTCAATAAATACAGCTCACCAAAATTTTGTGAACCAAATTTGGTTGTCAAGAATTAAGGAAACCTGTTGGGTGTATAAAATATGTGTGTGTGAGCGTGTCTTTGTCTCTCTCTGTGTTTTCACATTGACAGCATTTGTGCAAATAACATTGTTTATGTCACATACAATCAAAAAGTCTGGTAGTTTGGCAATTCAACATGTGAATATCTTACTTGAAAACAAGTTTTGTCCAGCCAATGCCAGCAAGGGAAAGCCAATAAAAAAACTACAATAACAGTTTGTTATTTTATGTTTCCTACATCTAGGAATGTGGAGGCACATGGCCTAGTGGTTAGAGCAGCGGACTCGCAGTCGAGGGATCGCGGGTTCGAATCTCGGACCGGGTAATGTGTGTGTTTATGAGCGAAACACCTAAGCTCCACGCGAATCCGGCAGAAGGTAATGGTGAACTTCTGCTAACTCATTCACCACAACTTTCTCTTACTCTTTCCTCCTGCATCTTGCAGCTCACCTGCGACGGACTGGCGTCCCGTCCAGGTGGGGAACCTATACGCCAAAAAACCAGGAAACCGGCCCTTATGAGCCAGGCATGGCTCGAGAAGGAACAACAACCAACATCTAGGAGAGGATATCATAGATGGAAACTAAAAGATTCCTGTCATATATTCGTGTGTGTGGGTGTGACTGTCTCCTTGCCTTGACATCGTCTAATAGTTGTAAACATTCCAATCTTCCATGAAAACATGTCTGATGTTGTGGGAGTTATTACTTTGCTTGGAAATAAATGAGTGTTGGTGACAGGAGGGGCATCCAGTCATAGAAAACCCACCACAACAAACTCTGACTGACCCATACAAGCACAGAAAAGCGGATGCTAAAATGATGAAGGTAATTATGATATCTGCTCAAATTTTGATCCCTTTTTTTTATCTTTTCTCTCTCTATTTAGAGATTTTAACTTAATTTTGGCAATTGCTCAAACCAACCCAGACATTTTAACACAACTTGGACCGGAGGTTCGTAAAGTTTTTAAAGAGTTGGAAAGAATTGAAAATGCCAGGAAACTTGCTGTGAGTTATGAAAATTTAATTTTCTTTTCTTTTTTCCATATTTCTTTTTGACATAAATATTGTTCAAAAACCAAAAAAGTAGGAGAGTTGTGGTGGCTGGTTGAAGCATTTCATAAACTCTTATCTTTATTTATTTTGTTAATAGTAGTGTATGTTGTTATGTATCAAAGCATCTCATCTAAAATATGGTCACTGGTACTTCACTACATATTTAACCCATTAGCATTTAAACCGGCCATACCTGACCAAAATAATCCACCTGTTTTATGTTCAAACTGACCAGAGCTGGCCTCTCACACCAACCCTACAATATCATTCTAACTATTAACAGCTGCCTCATCAAAATGCATGAATAATTTAAAACAATCGTCATCATCATCGTTTTACATCCGTTTTCCATGCGAGCATGGGTTGGATGGTTCAACCGGGGTCTGGGAAGCCAGGAGGCTGTGCCAGGCTCCAGTCTGATCTGGCAGTGTTTCTACAGCTGGATGCCCTTCCTAATGCCGACCACTCCGTGAGTGTAGTGGCCTTGCAAGTCACATGATAATCTTCTTCATATTGCCCTATGATCCTCTGTATTCCTTTTACATTATTCCCCCCCCTTCGTCTTTCCTTAACATGTGACCCAGCCCCTTCATCCCATTTGTCTTCACAGCATCTATCACTGGCTCTTTTACTCGTTTCAGCCATGCAGCTGTGGTCATGCTGGAGCACCTTTGAACCATTCTTTTCATTTTCAGTCATGAAGGAACTTTACTATATTTTATATCATTTAAGATTTTTACTCGGTACCGATTCCACATAAAATGCACTCATGCTAGGGCCATGTTAAAAGCACTGGTACCACATAAAAAGTACCCAGTACGCTTTGTAGAGTGGCTGGCATTAGGAAGGGCATCCAGCGATAGAAACCATGCCAGAACAGACAATGGGGCCGGATGCAGCCCCTGGCCTTACTAGCTCCAGTCAAACCATCCAACCCATGGCAGCATGGAAGGTGGACGTTAAATGATGATAAAAATTTAATTTCTATTTTGTTTTGTCTTTTTAATTAGGACAGGTCTCAGGAAGAGAAGGAACAGAGTGACAAGACAGAATGGAAGGCATGGTTGGAGCAATATCTTCAGTTATTGCAGACTGAAGCCAGTGAAGAAGACGATTTGGAAGGATTCTGCAAGAAAAGGGTTCACCTTATGAATAGCGTCAATCCAAGGTATTATATTGTCCCCATAGTATCTAGTTACAACCATGAATGTTTTAGCATGATAGATTTCAATATAAACATTTTACAGCAAGTAATATTTAATGGCATATTTGGAATATCCCTTGTATCCAACTTGACATGGCTGTCTTTTGCCGAACCACTAATTTACGAGGATGTAAACACACCAGCATTGGTTGTCAAGCAATGTTAGGGGGACAAACACAGACTCAGAAATATATATACACACACACATACATATATATGTGTGTGTGTGTGTGTGTGTGACTGGCTTCTTTCAGTTTCCATCTACCAAATCCACTCACAAGGCTTTGGTTGGCCTGAGGCTATAGTAGAAGACACTTGCCCAAGGTGCCATGCAGTGGGACTGAACTCTGATCCATATGGTTCGTAAGCAAGCTACTTACCACACAGCCACTCCTATACCTATCAAAGGGATGTCTAAGGTTGTATCATCATTTTTCTCTCCATGATGCTCTAGTGTCAGTGAGACTGACAACATTCTTTTAGTTCTTCTGGTAGTTTTGTGTACAGCATGAGTTTGATCAGATTTTCAGATAATATTTGGGTAATATGACTCATCCAATGTGAGGTTTTCCTGAAGAAGAAATCTTCCATATTTTGGTATCAAGCTGGCCCTAGAATCTCACTGCTGGAAGCCTTGTTCCTCCAGATTTTTATGATTGACCGCTGGGATATCATATAGGAACATAGAGTTTCTTCCATTAACTTTCGTACAATGTCCAAGTTTTAGCACCAAGCAAAAGCAGTGACTCAGACAACTAACTGCTCTGTAAGTCTTACATTCTGGCAATAACCAGACTACATTCAAATAACTATCCATTCCTCCTAAAGAACTTCATTTCTCTGAAATTGTTGTATCCATGTTTACCTATTAACCACTTACCAGGTGACAAAAGGTAAAACTAATGTGTTGCCTGTCTTCCTCGGTCAAATTAAAAAAAACCTTTGTAATGGTCAGGTGCACGTTTTCTTATTCCAGTCATCTGTATAATTTATGCTTTGAATTGGTCAGCGCCATGCTTTATACTGTAGGTTTGTACTACGCAACTATATCGCAGAGAATGCTATAAAAGCTGCCGAAGGTGGTGATTTCTTTGAGGTGCGCCGGGTTTACAGTCTTCTTCAAAATCCTTACACTGACAGCACAGAAGTGGATGAGGTTTCTACAAACAGATTAGATATATCTTCAAATACTG
Source organism: Octopus sinensis (assembly GCF_006345805.1). Classification (NCBI taxonomy): domain Eukaryota; kingdom Metazoa; phylum Mollusca; class Cephalopoda; order Octopoda; family Octopodidae; genus Octopus; species Octopus sinensis. The sequence goes on along the minus strand of NC_043013.1, from coordinate 45,698,483 downwards.
ATAACACTGATCAAGGTAGGATATTCTTTTGTTATTTTGAAATGAGTATGGTTGCTTGGCAGAGTTGTTAGAATAGGTGGTGAGCTGGCAGAATCGTTAGCACGCCGGGCGAAATGCTTCACTGTATTTCATCTGCTGTTACTTTCTGAGTTCAAATTCCGCCGAGGTCGACTTTGCCTTTCATCCTTTCGGGGTCGATTAAATAAGTACCAGTTATGCACTGGGGTCGATGTAATCGACTTAATCCATTTGTCTGACCTTGTTTGTCCCCTCTGTGTTTATCCCCTTGTAGGCAGTAAAGAACTAAGAGTTGTTAGACTATCAGATGGGGTGCCAAGGGCCAGAACAAATACTGCTAGTGTTCAAATACTTCTGAGATCAAATCCCAGAGAGACAAGCTTTGCCTTTTATCCCCTTTTTTTGTCAATAATAAAGTATCAATCAAGTACCAAAATCAATTTCAACTCTCTCTCTCCCTCACACACATACACTTGCTCAATTGGCCATATAAAAAAAGTGTTCACATTGAAGTCTCACTAATCCTTTAACCACTGTTCTATGGAGACAAGAAAGATAATTTTGATATTAAATCTTTAAAACTTTCTGATGATGATGATGACAATGATAGTGATGATGATGGAGAAGAAGAAACTATACTACTGTATATCTTGTAGGTGATTGAGTTACTTTCCATTGCTGACAAAACAGAAAGACGCAGAAATGCACATGTACTATAATTTGATTATGTTATGCACAGTCCAAAACAAAATGTGCATTTACACAGGTTTGGGTGAAGAATTTTCTCCTGGGACTATTTTTGAAGTGTTATGTCTTGTTACAACTGATTACAATCAAATGTGTCAAACATGGCTTTACATGGTTATAATTTATCCAAAGCTGCTTCAGTTAACATTGATTAGAAAAATTTCATTTTATTCTTTCTCCAGTGTTAGTAATTTTGCAAATTTTTCATTCATTTTACAATAATCTAATTCTTTATAATACCATCTATGGTTAATTGTGATTTGTAATGCCTTTTATCGGAGGAGTACATGCATAGTGGTGGTGCATGGCTTAGTGGTTAGGTTGTTGGACTCGTGATTGTAAGAGTGTGGTTTCAATTCCTGGACCTGGCAATTCCTTGTATTCTTGAGCAAAATACTTCATTTCACATTGTTCCAATCCACTCAGCTGTTGAAAATGAGTAATCCTACAATAGACCTGAGTCCCATCCAGAGAGGAATATATATATATATATAAATTAAATTAGAGATAAAACACTATTAGGCAAATCAAACAGTGAAAAACATAAACCAAAACATAGAAATAAAATTAGTTAATATAATATATAAAATATAAAATTCAAAAATTTAAATTATTTAAATTTAAAGTTAAAAATTTTAAATTATTAATTTATATTTATAAATTTATATATATATATATATTATTTTTATTTATATTTTTTTATTTATTAAATATATATAACTATCAAAAAGTATTAAAAAGTTTAATATAAGATAAAAAGTAAAACCACTATGATCGTTTCATGCCCATAACCTAATTCAAATAACAATAATTTAAATTCAATTAATAATTCGAATTATGGTTTTAGTCAATCTTCAGGTTAATGATAATAGTTAAATAATAATCAAATATATTTAAAAACAATATTTTTTAAAGAAATAAATAAAATAATAATTTTTCTTATAGAAAACTCTATTATCAAACTAGAAACTTTAACGATTATGATTATGTCAAACAATCGATTATAATGTTAAATATTAATTTATAAATATATATGTCACAAGAACTGGGAAACTAGTCCTATGCTTCCTATCAGGGGATTCAATTTAACCTATAAATTCAATTGTAAAATGATTTGCTATAAAACAATGTGTAGAAATCACTGAGCAAATATTTCAAATTTCTATTGAATAATTCTTCAGATCTTCCTCGTCTGTAAAATGTTCTGTTCCTCATTAAATATATGTTTCTGTTTTATTGCAGCTTCTTCATCTTGTGAAGGTGCCGTTGCAGCAGCGGCCGCAGCAGCCGGTCTTGAGGACTCCAGTGTTTACAGTTCCTCAGGATTCAGTTATGACTGCAAACCTCCAAGTTGGGCTTATGATATACGTGTCTCCTGATCTTCATAAATTATCTCTCAATACTGCACCGTAGAAGCACTTGTTACTCACAAATACACTTTATTAATATTCTTGAGGGTGGCCAGCTGGCAGAATCGTTAGCATGCTGGATGAAATGCTTAGCGGTATTTCACCCGTCGCTACGTTCTGAGTTCAAATGCCATCAAAGTCAACTTTGCCTTTCATCTTTTCGAAGTTGATGAAATAACTACCAGTTACACACAGTTATTAACTAGACCCTTCCCTCAAATTCCAGGCCTTGTACCTATAGTAAAAAAGGATTATATTCTTGAGGGTGGGAGGACAAGTTCAACAAAGTTATGTCTGGCCATTTAGAATAAGGAACTCAAAGATAAGTCTGACAAAGGATAAACATTTAATCCCTAATTGTTACTTCAACAAAATGTGTTTTGTTCAACAAACAATTGCATTGAATGTTTACACTTTAGTATAGTTGTTTATTATATTATCACTTCCACTTTATCCAACATTTTTATCACTAGGGATAACATCCACCTGTTGTCCACCTCTATATTCTATAAACCCCATTTATTCTGACTTCTGTATCAACTATTCTTCCATCTTCACCAACTGCACAATAAAGACCCCCCACTACTGCCACCACAACAACAACATTCACTCTAAATCTAAGGAGATCCAACACTTTCTCAATTGTGGCTGTCCTTGATTTGTTGTGAATATTGCACATTACTAAGCCAGAGCTATTAGTCATGCCATCACACTCGTGTTGAGCATATATTTAACTGCAGACTAGCTTCCCTTCTATTTTACATCTTGTCCATCTTCTACTTAATATCTTGTCCATTTTCCACTTAATATGCATGCCCCTCCATAACTTCTACTTTCTATCCTCCAAGCTTTTGATTCCCAATCTTTCCCTGGCCACTTCTCTACGCCACACAATTACTTTTCTGTCAGACAAAGGGTCAATCTTCAAATATCAGAACCGCTTCTTTCCATATACAAATTTAACAAAATTTAGATTTACTACAACCTACATGGTCGACGGAGGGCACAAGAACACAGAGTATTTGTATGATTAAAACCCTTAATCCAGTAAACTAGTGAGTGACCTTAAGCTTACGGGTAAACAAGAATTGAACTTTGGTGCTCAAAATGCTCTGGCTCTGCTGAACTTCAATAGAATATTACAGTAACAGTTTTTGCCACAAGAAGTAAATAAGTAATAATTCTTATTACTAATGTTGTGTTTAGCGTGACAGAGATATATCTTAACACAGTTTTTCTAAGAATATAGAATTAACCATATTTAAATTATCACACAGACCTTAATTAATATTTAGTGTGAACAAGTGCTTCTATGGTGCTGAAATAAGCCAAACAGATTGCTAAGAATGTTGGGGAAAAGATCTTGGAGAATTAACAAACTTGAAAGTCATTATCAAAAAAATAATTTCTCATATCATAAAGTTTTTGCGTCTACTCCCACCCACCCCTTCATTCTGCATTATTAAAACAGATAGGTTAAGAAGTACTTAGTTGTCCATTTCCATTATTTGGATCCTGGTTCTTCACAAAGATATACAAAGGAACTAAACATTAATTCATACTAACAATTGCAGGATTAATGAACCCTAATGTCGCTTTCTCTTCGTTAATAACAAAATAAATTCCCTGATTATTATTATTGTTATTATTGAGGCGGTAAGCTAGCAGAATCGTTAGCACACTGGGCAAAATACTTAGCGGCATTTCGTCCATCTTAAAGTTCTGAGTTCAAATTCCACCAAGATCAACTTTGCCTTTCATCCTTTCAGGGTCAATAAATTAAGGACCCATCAAGCACTGGGGTCACTGTAATCGACTAGCTCCCCACCCCTTTCCCAATTTCAAACTTTGTGCCTATTGTAGTAAGGATTATTACTATAATTATCATCATCTCCTAAAATTGCTGGCCTTGTGCCAAAATTTGAAACATGGGCATTGATTGAGCTGGCAGACCAAAAATGTTTAGCAGCATCACTTCCAGCTTCACATTCTGAAGTTAAATGCCACTAAGGTTGATTTTACCATTCATTCAAAGTACCAGTTAAACACTGGGGTTGAGGTTTATGTTAGAAACAAATATAATAATTGCCATGATGAAGGCAGAGGATTGGCAGAATTGTTAGCACAGCAGACAAAATGACTTGTGGACCTTTATGTTCCGAGTTCAAATTCTGCCAAGCTTTTCATCATTGCAATAAAATAAAATACCAGTTACGTACTGGGCTCAGAGTAATCAATCATATCCCTCCTCCAAATTTAAGGCTACGTGCCTTTGTTAGAAATTATCATCATCATCGTTAGGCGAGTTAATTTTATTGCAAACTGCTGACATCAATTACAGATTATCCATTAGCAGAATTATCAGATAATCTATCTAACCACATTATTATTGTTTTTGTTTATAAACATTTAAAATCCTCATAATTCAGTTTGTTCAAACATAAAATTATTATATTGATATTATATCGGATATTAGAAACTAAGGAAAATTGCAAAATGATTAGGTTCACTAAGATCATAAAGATTAAATGTTTATCAGATTAATCATCTTAAAATATTCATCTTATACTTCACTAATTACTTTTCATGTTTGTTAATCCTTCATCTTTTTCCTTGCTGATGTATGATGGGTTTTGCTTAATCTCTCAAGAGGGGCAAATCCTTGACGAAGCAGTCAAAATTGGCTTTTTTTTTTTTTTTTTTTTTTAAATCAACTTTAAACAGTCTAAACATACTATTAAAGAAATATGATTAAATCAGCTTTTCTTTTTTTTTAAATATTTACAAAACGATTAATAAAATTTTCTTATAACAAAATGATTTGAGTTGTGTATGATGACATATTACACGAAAGGATTGTACGCTATGTATTTGTGTGTGTGTGCGCGTATATATATATACGCAGGAGTGGCTGTGTGGTAAGTAGCTTGCTAACCAGCCACATGGTTCCGGGTTCAGTCCCACTGCGTGGCATCTTGGGCAAGTGTCTTCTGCTATAGCCTCAGGCTGACCAATGCCTTGTGAGTGGATTTGGTAGACAGAAACTGAAAGAAGCCTGTCATATATATGTATGTGTGTTTGTGTTTGTCCCCCTAGCATTGCTTGACAACCGATGCTGGTGTGTTTACGTCCCCGTTACTTAGCGGTTCGGCAAAAAGAGACCGATAGAATAAGTACTGGGCTTACAAAGAATAAGTCTCGGGGTCGATTTGCTCGACTAAAGGCGGTGCTCCAGCATGGCCGCAGTCAAATGACTGAAACAAGTAAAAGAGTAAAGAGTATGTATATATTATTGGTTGCACATACTTAGTGTATCCGTTTTGTTTATATGCCAAATTTGCGGCAACACAGCATTCGAGGAAAGGTCCCTACACGATGCCACATGTTAAAGAACACCTGAATGTCACAGACCAGGTAAGACAATTTGCCTCAGAAACAATACACATACACTACAAGGGTGGGCTGAAAAGATCATCAGCTGACTACAAACGAGTGATGCTTGAGCATTTATTTCAACTCTTCCTACTAATAACTGCATTGCTTCTTTCCAGGTAAACTGACGTCAGATTTTTCAAAGAAAACTTCAAAAGTAACTGGTAGCAACTTTTCTTGAAAATGGACAACGTTTGGTGTCCTGATGTTATCAAGTACCTGCAGAAAAAAAGAGATTTAGCCCACAAGGACATTCATGGTAACATGGTTTTTACATTAGGGGATGATGCTCCAGTTTTATCAACAGTGCAAAAGTAGGCAGCTGATTTAGGAGGGAATGTAGAGTCTTGAAGATGACCCAAGGTCTGGACATCCTGCCACCACCAAGAAAAGCATTGATTGTGTTCACTACATGATGATGGATAACAGACTAAATCAAACAGCCAATGCTATTAACAGATCCTGTGAGAGACTTGGGAATATCCTGCACTATGAACTTGCTGTGTCTACTGACACCTGATCGAAAGTACACCAGGCTGATCACATCACAGAAAATCTGACATTCTTTGAGGCAGACCCAGCTGACTTCCTTGAATGTTTCCAAACCCAAGATGAGTGAGGCTTCAACACTGTGAGCCAAAGACAAAGAGACAATCCATTCAGTGGAAACATCCCTAGTCATTTGTTCCAAAACAAGCCAAAATTGTTTCATCTGCAGGGAAGGTGATGGCCTCAGTCTTTAGGGATGCAAAAGGAACTGTTCATTGACTATCTTCAAAAGGGCCAGACCATCAATTGTAAGTAACTAGGCCAACTTCTTTGTAAATTAATCTCTTAGATATGACATTTTGAATTTTAAAATCTGTTTCTTTAAAGTTAACAGGACAAGTATGATCATCAATATACAGAAATGCTGGAAACCTAACTAAATACTGATTTAGACTAAAACTGCTGGAACAGATATCAGAAAGTGTGCAGTTTCCTAGTAATTTCCAAATGTAAAAGCTACATGGTTTAGTGGTTACGGTATTCAAGTCATGATCGTAAGGTCGGGAATTCAATTCCCAATGGCCTATTGTGTCTTTGAACAAGACACTTTATTTCACATTGCTCCGATTCACTCAGCCCTAATTCAAAAGGACCAAGCTCAGCTCCTAACACGTTAATTTTATGAGCAGGCTGTTTCCATTGACTGGATCAAGTAGAACCCTCGCCATCATAACTGGGTGCCAATATACATAATTTCCAATTGATGCGATGCATGTGGCCCAGGGTTCTTGAGTAATAAGAGAAATGTACAAAAACTACTTAGTAATTTATAAAGTTTGTATGTGTGAACAAGCATCATAGTGCCTATATCAAGGATTTGGAACAGATATACAAAAAGAAAAGGTCAGATCAATTGTATACACAATAAATCGCACAAGAACATTATTTGGTTTTTGTTGCATCATTAATGCGACATACTTTCATAGTATAAAGTTCTTTCTGTTGGTATGCATAGATTTGATCCGTTGTTTTCAAGAGTGGTACAGAATAAAGACGTTATTTCTGAATCTACAAGGTCCTAGATGAAAATTCTGCTTTGGACTTTACTATTTGATCTGTTTCAACATGAAATCAACTTAGTTTGTATTACACAATCAGGCAGTGGGGAAAGGCGGGGAAGAAATCACCTCAATTTATAATACAAACCTAAAGTGACATTTTAGAGCAAATCATTTACTTGAATCTTATGGACAGACTTACTGGAGACAACACCCCTAGAAAACCAAATATTGGCAACATTTTGTGTATATAACTACTTACAGGTTGATAGTGGTCTGCGATATTAAGTCAATAAAACAAAAACATAAAATGAGGTCTAAAAACAAGGACAAACAATTATCTGCAGTGCAATTATTTTTGTCCTATTAGTGGGAAACTGTTGCTTGAATCCCCAGATATAGTTTAGTTCAAGTTTGAATCTGAAACATCAATTTAACCCTTTCGTTACTGTATTTATTTTGAGATGATCTGAGTTCCTTTCAATTACTTTAAATATAACAAAGAATTTAGTAAAATAATTTAGTTATCACTCAGCTAGTGTTAGGAACATAAATTGTGACTAAGGTTTGGTGGAAGATTTTAATACAGAACTTATGAAAACAAGATACTTGTATGTAGAACCAGAGCTGGTTTCAGCCAGGTTGGTAATGAAAGGGTTAAACCAGTCGTATCTGGCTCAATCATTCTGCCAGTTTTATGTTCAAACTGGCCAGATCTAGCCTCTCATACATACCCTATGATATCATTTTAAAATTATATTTTGATATCAAAATAAACAATCACATCAAAATCTCGACGCTAAAAGATAATCTATGATTAATTTAAGACAATACTAATAAATAAGCTTTGATAAACATCACCCTTTTTAAGCCTAGCCAGGCTCATGGGCCCAGTTTCCGTGGCATGTGTTCCCCCCACCTGGATGAGACTCCAGTCCATTGCAGAGTTACTCAAGAAACAGGAAGAGAGAGTGAGGAAAGTTGTGGCGAAAGAGTACAACAGGGGTCGCCACCACCGCCTTGTGGAGTTTTTAGGTGTTTTCGCTCAATAAACACACACAACACCCAGTCTGGGAATCGAAACCGCGATCCTCCGCTACCCTAACCATTGGGCCATTGCGCCTCCACAATGCATGTGCAGCTAATTTTCACACCAGTATTTAATCCTTTGATTACCATAATCCTGCTGAAATATATTCCTTTTGTTTCAATTAATTTTTTAAATAATTAAGAATTTAGGAAAATAATGTTGTCATTATTAAGCTAGTGCTTCAATTAGCATGAACTTTGGATGGAAAATTTAATTTCAATCATTTTAAAACAGAATGTTTGTGTCTTAGAACCAGGGACAGCCACAAGCAGGTCGGTAACAAAAAGGATAAGGGCATTTGTGGATAATCAATGCTTTACTGAGAAAAAAATATAAATACTTGATATTTTCTCTCTTTGTAGAAATTTGAGTATCACATTTTGGAATTTAACCCTTTAGTATTTAAACCGGCCATATCCGGCCAAAATATTTAATGTTTTATGTTCAAACTGATCAGATCCAGGCTCTCACACCTACCTTACAATGTTATTCTACATTAAGTAATTACACCATCAAGATCTTGAAGATATAAGATAATGCATGATCAATTCAAATCAATGGGAATCAATAAGCATTATGTTTGATAGAATTATCAGAACACTAAAGGGTTAAAAAAAAAAAGTAATTGAAGTATTCAGAATAAATATTGTTAGTTCCTCACTTTCTCTTCACTAGTAGTGTTTCCTATAATAGCTGAATTACTGAGGAAAATGGTCTAAGTTTAAACTACCACTACTTCTTATTATGGAAAGATGTGTAACTGTGAAACAATTGGTTATAATACTACTCACTAGCAAGAACAATGAATATAAAGCTGGTCAACATTTTTTTAAATATAAATCTCATCATTTAACATCCATTTTCCATGCTGGCATGGGTTGGACAACTTGACAGAAACTGGCAAGGCCAAGCACTGCACCAGGTTCCAAAGCCTGTTTTGGCATGGTCTCTAGATGCCCTTCCTAATATCAACTACTCTACACTGTATACTGGATGCTTTTTTATCAGTGCTTTTTATGTGGCAGTAGCACACACACACACCAATGCTTTTTACATGGCACCTTGGTTTTAGGATCTCTGATATAGATATAAAATGATAAATATCTATATTTTTAATACTAGACGGTTGAGCAATGACTAAGGTGTAGTATATGTTATGTAAACTCCAACAGATTTTCTCAGTAACCCAGTTTGAAAGTGACTGCTATCTTAAATTTTCTTTCATAGCCACTCCTACGCCTATGTGTGGTAAGTAGCCTGCTTACAAACCACATGCTTCCGGGTTCAGTCCCACTGTGCAGCACCTTGGGCAGGTGTCTTCTACTATAGCCTGGGGCCGACCAAAGATTTGTGAGTGGATTTGGTAGACAGAAACTGAAAGAAGCCCGTCGCAATTATGTGTGTGTGTGTGTGTGTGTGTGTATATATATATATATATAATATATATATATATATATATATATATATATATATATATACATAATTACGACGGGCTTCTTTCAGTTTCTGTCTATGTGTATGTTTGTGTCTGTGATTGTCCCCCCAACATTGCATGACAACCGATGCTGGTATGTTTACGTCCCCCGTAACTTAGCGGTTCAGCAAAAGAGACCGATAGAATAAGTACTAGGCTTACAAAGAGTAAGTCCTAGGGGGTCAGTTTGCTCGACTAAAGGCGGTGCTCCAGCATGGCCACAGTCAAATAACTGAAACAATTAAAAGAGAATAAACCATGATTTTTTTTTTCTCTTTTCCCCCCTCCTTAAAAGAATAAATCTTTATATTAGGTCCAAAAAGTAACAGTTGCTTTTCATTTGAAGGACACGAAGCATCTCTTCTTTGGAATTATTTCAATTGAAACCGGTTGATATGTATAACATCATGTTACTCTCTCAAATATTTTATCCACAAAGATTTATCAAGTTTTCTCCAAACTTGCACCTTGAGAATACAAAACACATCCAATCTGGTCTAGTCCTTGTTACCATAATAGGGATGAATTAGACATTCTTCAGAAAATAAAGAGTTTTTGAAAAACATTCACTGTCAGATTTCTTTCAATCCTTTAAATAAAGAAAATGTGAGAGACAGACAGACAGACAGACAGACAGAGACAGATAGAAAGAAACATGAAAGATAGAGTGTGAGTGTATGTGTAATGTAGAGTATCTGGAAGAATCAAGCTTGTACACAGAAACAATGAAGAAAATAAAGAATGAAAAAAAAAAAACATCCAATCGAATGAAATATACCAATTCGATTTCATTCCAATAAAACTTTATTATAAAAGAAAAAGGAGAAGGGACACAAGATAACAAAAACGTAAAAGACCATCTGCAAAACTGAATTGTGATTCTTGACAAACAGCTGGCATGTTGGGAGTTGGTGGTGGTGGTGGTTGTAGTTGAGGTGGTGGTGGTGAAGGTGGAGGTGGTGGTGGTGATAGACAATGAAATTACTTTATGGGATGTGATGAAAGAGTTGGGTAAGAATATTTCTGAACTGGAAATTGAAATTGAACTAAGATGCAAAAACGACTCAATACATGCTGGATATTCTATTAAATGAAATGATATTATATTAATTATTTTATACTAATTACACTTGTTGTTGTCTATCTTTTATTTATTTTTAATGTCTTTGGTACAGTTAGTCCAATTCTAGATTAAATACTTTTAAGCTCTGCTGGTGGCAAAATAAACAGTTAGAAGAACAATGAAAAAGAAAAAAAAAAAAAACAATTTGTAACATATAACAAAATATAACTTTGATGTATTTTGGGGAGGAAAATGGAATTAGGCTTTTATTTTGTTTTATTTTTTCATTTTAATCTAAATGGAGTAAGTTTTGTATATGAGGCTCTGAATTATAAATCATCTTCTTGTGCAAGTTGATTTCCAGAAAGAAAAGACAGTAATGGAACATTTACCAAAGCCTAAATTGACATGGAACAATTACCATGTAGAAATTACCATCATCTATGTTCTGAAACTAGGTAGCATACTCAAATGGAAGTGTTGTAGAAATATACCATCAATAAATAACTAACCCTGAGAACATTAGAAAAAAAAAAAAATAATAATAATAATAACCCTCTCTTACTGGGAGATGGTGAAGATAAAAACATTGGAAAGATTCATTCTTTAGAAATGTAATACAATTTCATGGAATTATTGAAATAGATATTTGTCTTTTGAATGGAAGAGAAAGATCAGGCAAAAAAAAAAAAAAAAAATGACACTGACAATAGATTTAATGAATTCGACAAGAATCTTGCACAAGACTCATGAATAATGGTACTACTACATGTAGCTTTTTTTTTTAGGTTTGTCTCAGACTAACAATAAATCTCAAAAGAATTGAATTGTATACAGTCTTGTATTAAATACATATATTTAATGCTAACATTACAAGAGAGCTTCTAGCTGACAATGTTAAGACTAGCCAGTGCAGGAGGACAACCACCGAAGAAAAAAAAAAAAAAAGATTGTCAAAACTGCCCTAGCCAGCAGTAGAATGGTAATGGGTTCACAAAAGACTGCATGTTGATCTTTTTTTTTTTCTTTCTTTCTTTCTTGAGAAAATTTAACGGCACATCAAACAGCAGCAATATAATAAAATATTTTCCTTTTTTCTGTTTTTTAATATAAAATTTCAAAAATCTTCCAGCAAGAAGAAAATATTTCTATTAAATATCCAATGAAAATGATTAAGCTAAGAGTCAACAAAATATTTTTGAATTTGATTTTAAGTTTGTTTCAGGACTGCATTGAGGAATAATAGAGAAATTGGTGGACACCGACACCAATTTTGATGTAATTAAGGCTTAGGCCAATGAGATTGTCACAATCCAAGGTAAGGGACCAAGGATCAGTTGAAAAAGGTATTTTGAAAAAAAAAAAGGGGGGGGGGTATGGAAAAATGCTTTGAGTGAAACATCTGAGAAGAATGGTGAAATATAAACAGTGTAAATGCTTTTTTTTTCTGTATCTTTTTTCCTGTTTTTCTCTTTTTTTTTCCCTCTTTTTTTCAAAAGATAGAATGAAATTTGGTTATTTTCCAAGATATCAAACTGTAAAATAGATGATTTAGCTGTATCAAACCTATAATACAGATCAACAAAATAAATATTCTAATAACTGAACTTCATGAGGTCATTTAGCAGTCAGAGGTGCCACATTTATACGTATGGTATAGTGTAATACAACTGTACAAATCTCTCACAAAGTCAGATTATTAAATCTGTTAGAATATACTTCCAAAAATCCATTTTCACATTTCTATAGAAGAGCAGTTAATAATAATAATAATAATGTAAACAAAACTACTCTCATATGTACAACACTGAATGAACTATCCTCTCAAAATGGTCATCCTTTTTTTCTCTCTTTCTCTCTAAGTCTCACTTTATTATCCTAAATTTGATGAAAACATGACCCAAAAGAAAATATAGAAAAAAAAACTTCAAAAGACTCTGGATAAAGGCAATCAACTAATTAGAACTATATGTTTTAAAGGCACGTTCTAATGTATGCTCAAAGGAGATGTTTTGTTAGGTGAAGAATAAAAGCAAAAGGAAAAAAAAAAATCTTCAATTTTCGGAAATGTGTGTTTTATGAGATTAATGAATAGAAGATCCTAACGAAGCAATCTAGTGTTCGACAGAATTAAAAAGGAGATAAGAGTTGCATCGAAATAACTGCTCAAATGATAATGCAGTCAAAATCTTTTAAGCTGAAATATTTTTTCCTACATCCAATTTGTTTATCAATAAACTAATTGTAGGGGATTTTAGTTATGAGCAGACATTGAGAGAGATAAGAGTGAAGAGAGGTCGTTAAAAGGCTCTTAGTGACAGGCAGCTATTAGCAATTAATATTAAGATACTCAAGTAACCACAACTAGGACCAGATGACAACATGACTTTTGGATCCAAATTATTTTTTTATCTGCACCAAAAAAAAAAAAAGAAAAAGTCAGGGTTAGCTGGTATATTTCACAAAGCTGATGGTGATATAAAGAGCCATAAATGCAAGCTCTAAAAATATTGGCATGAAACTACCTGTGGCAGAGTTGTCATCTTTTAGGGAGTATTATCTCATTAAATAAAACATTTTATCTGAACTTATAGTGTGGAGGTTTGTTCCTATATATGGGAGGAAAAAAAAATGTCTCACTGATGTGGACCAACTGTTAACTTAATTAGATGAATAAACTAAACAGCACAAATTACAATAAAATAAAACGAAGCTACACACTTCAAACCCAAAAACTGAATTTTTAGAATCTATCAAGAATTTCTTGTTCCATACGAAATTTTCACTGAATAGTTAGATTCAGTCATTTCAGGGTATTAAACAAAGATATCAGCTTAAAGATTATCACATCTTTGACAAATGAATGGATGACAAAGATTCTGGATTATTCTAATTAAAAAAAAAACTTGCATTGGTTAGAGAAAATTAATGATTAAACTCAAGTAGAGCAATGCTATTGGTTGATGAGAAAATTCAGAATGCTCAGACAATGTTAAAAAATTTTCTTAATTTTCTTTTGACTATATAATTCTCCAATTAAATATGAATAATAGCAGTCAACAGGCTTTTTTCAATTAGAAGAATCAGATAATTTTTTTATATAATCCAGGATTTATTAGCAAATATATATATATATATATACACATGTATATATAAAAGAAAAACACCAATCCTTACAGCAAGACAGCGATACATAGTGATAAGACTAACTCTGATACTGGGCCTAAAATCTGTTTATAATTGAGTCAAACTTCACAGTTTAGGGATAATAATAATAATAATAATGCAATTTTTCTTAATGATGGCAGGAAAGTGAAAACCAAAACAAAAATCTAATATTTATTTTAAAAAATTGTAAACTACAATTAATTGGATGGTTTCAGATGCTAGCCAAAAATTAAATGTAAAATACACAGGTGGGAAATTTCTGAAGTTTCTTGTTTGAATCCTGAGGCCTTCACCATAGAATTATATTCATCTTGTATAAACAAAATATAAATGCAATGCTTTGTAGGCTGTAGAGGGGAAGATATTCGAGATGATATTAAAGAAACCAGTTTAGTTTTCTTCAGATGAGGAAGAGGAGGAGGAGACACTTAGTAAGCTCTACAGAACAAATTAGTGAAGAAGAATGCTTACAAGTACAAGCAAATTTCATGTGTAATCAATAAACAATCTCAGAGGTAATTGCTTGACTGAGAAAATTTTATAAACACAAATGTTTGTTTGGTTTTTTTTAGACAGATTCTCAATTATAGAAAAGTAATTGAAAATCTGTCTACAAAACAAACATAAAAATTAAAAGTGTTTCTTTTTCCTAGTTTTAAATTGAAATAAATCAACATTAATACACATGTTTACACTTTGGAATTACTATATATGACAAGTGGGTAGGGTCAAAACACCACATTGCATAGCAATCAGGAATTAAAGAAACAAAAAAAAAAAAAAAATATATATATATATATATATATATATATAATATACTAGGAGGAGAATGCAAATGTTGTTAAGATCTAGTAATTTGTTCAATAATCTGCAAACAAATATCAATTTATTTGTTCTAAAAATGTTAAGCAGTATAAAGCAATAAAAAAAAAACAAAAAACTCTGAAGCTGAGAGAAAGATGATAATAAAACAGCTAGGTAAAGTCAGCTTTTAGGGAAAGTAAAAATTTTAAACTTTTATTACAAAAGATTTCAAACAGAAACAACAAAGACAAAAATGGAAAAATTAATTAATTAATTAAAATTGAATATTTTTCTAACAGTAAATTGATAGAGCCATGTGTTAGGTCAACATAAAATCAAAGTTAGGTGTCAATAACTACCCAGTTTCTTAAGAGTTTAAATAAATCAGCTGTTAGTATGAGTAAGACTACTTCTAAAATATCAAAGTACTTGACAAAGAAGTAATAAATATTCCTTGTTTTCCTTACTAGGCTAAATGATGATGATGATGATGATAATAATAATAATAATATAATAATAATGATGATGATAAATTGTAGGGCTAAAAAGATCATATAACAAGTTTAGAATACAAAATTCTTTAAAGTGTAAACCTATGGAGCAGCTGCAGAATGCTGTGAAATAATTGTGAATACAGCAAAATTTGGAATTTCTGAAAGCAAATGAACAAGAGAGCTAAAACACTCCGATAATGATGTAGAATACATGTCTGTGTATTTGTATGCATGTGTGTGTATGTGTGATTGTGTGTACATATAGACTTAAGACAATGGAAGAAGACTAATACACCTTGTTCATTATCTCTTTCTCAAATCTCTATTCTTCCCCAAATTTTACTGATGACATTGAGTCACACTGAATGTTTTATATAAATACTTGACAGCCAATGAAAAAGCATTTCATTTTTACATGTGTGATGTCCCAAATAACGAAGGCAGTTTCAAAATAAAGACACCCAGTCTTTCTCTTGCCTGTCTCCAAATATTTTTATCTAACTGAAATCTGAAAAATAAATCAAGATCAAAATCACTTGAATGTTTTTTGCATGTAAAAAAAAAAAAAAAAAAATTAAATAAAACAGGTTTAAAAATACAAGAATAATAAAGATAATGGTAAGCAGAGTCTTATTTACAGAGGAGAAAATGGCAGAAACGAGAACCATAGAAAGATAAAGTCTTCTCTTTTGAAGGAGATATATGTTTGGTAAATAACATGAGAGATTGTTCTGCAGTGGAGGGCAATCATTTTTACTTTACAGAACTTTCACTGACATTTCTATTTCAAGGCAACAGAGAACACTTGTTTGTAAGAAAATCAAGCTCTGTTTCAACTTGTTTCGTCACAAGAATTATTACAAGTTGGTGTGGAGAACTTGGTGAGCAGGGGGGGAGAAAAAAAAATATTTCTGATGTGTTTAAGCAGGGTTGAGGGGAAGAGAATGAGAGACGATCAGAAAATTAAATAAAATAGCTTACAGAAATATATAATGAAGCACAGGAAGTTTTGTAGAACCAAAATTTCTAGCTTTGTTTGTTGGATTTAATAAATAAATTCCTGTACAAAAAGAAATTATGTGTGTGTGTATGTTTGTGTATATGTGTGTATATATATATCTATATATATATATATTCATACACACATGTTTTCTCGCTTGTTGGGGATTATTTTTTGTTTTCTTTTCTGTTTAAACTCTACAACTAAATGAAACGAAACTTACTGGATTGAGAAAAGAAAATGAAATTAATACATTTATCTCTCTTCAATCTGTAAATTGTATAGTGACCTTTTTCAATGATATAATCCTTAGCGTGGTATATATATGTAGACAGATGGATCATTTTACCCCAGCATCAAGGGAACATAATCCAGCAAACAGAGGTTCTGATGAAATCAATAGTTAACAGCAAAACAAATACATCACTTAAAGTATATGTATCTCTCTCACATGCACACACATACATACAGACACTCACACGCATACACAGTTATTGGTTTGTTGGCAATAATGCTATAGGATTAGAATGTGGAGCAATTACATACGTTATAGGAATCAGATAAAAAGCGAGACAGAGTATATCTTCTTTTTCTACTATCCTTGTCAAGCTTAATACAGCAATGGAGGACTTTCCATCAATAATATTGCAGTAACTGCTCCTACTATTTTCTACTTTATCTGAAACCATTTTTGATCTTTTCTTTTTTCTTTGTTTTTTTTTCTTTGTTTTTTTTTTTTATCATTTCTAATCAACAGCTTCAGAGTAATGCTTTGTTTATAACCAGTCTTAAATGTTCCTCTTTTTTTTTTTTTCTTTTTGTTTTCCAGACTTGATCAAGTTACTTTAAAATAAACAGGACTCAAGTTTACAAAGAGAGAGAAAGAGCGAAACAGAGAGAGAGAGAGAGAGAAGGAAAGAACATAGACTACATTTTCAGTAAGAGAAGAGAGAGAGGGTCTTGTCAAATACATTGTCATTTTTTTTTTTTTAATTTTTCTTCAAGTTAAATAAAGAATAATATCGTACTTCACTTTTTGCATATTATCAATATTTTAATATTCGTCTTTGATTCTTCAAACAGTCCAGTTAAACTATTTGTTTATGATATATATATATATATATATATATATACACATATATATATATATGTATATATACATATATATTGCATGTATGTATGTGCATATGCATGCAAAGTATAAACTGAAAGAGTGGGGGGAGAGGGGGGCACAGGTGAGCAATGGATAGAAACCAGCAATTGTAGCATATATAAACACCATTGTCCATTTAGGTCCACCTACAGATAAACACTGTAGATCTGTTAGGTGTTGTATGTAAACATCAGCTAATGAAACTCAAGTGTGTGTGTGTGTATTGTTTCTTTGTTTTTGGAGGGGCGGGGGGATTCCTAACATTTTGTTTTATGCCTTTATTTCATTTTGTTTTCAATTTTTTTTTATTTTTGCTTTTTCTTTTTTTGCTTTTTCTTTTTTTAATTAGCATTTTTCAGCAGCCGATGCTGTGTCCAACTTCATTTTCTTAGAATTATGCAAATCGTCCAAGTGGCTATCTTCTCCATCTTGCTTATGCACAGAACCAGCACTACTGTTTGGCATCTGGAAAAAGGAGAAATAATATATATATAAATATATATATAAATCATTGAAATCATCACTGTCACCACCCCCACCACTGCCATCAAATCAATACATTTTATTTAACCAAATAGTTCACAGAATATAAATACGTCACTGAAAGACAATTTACTGCAGTATTCATCCAAAGATAATATCTTATGAATGAGCTGATTTTCAAAACACTATATATATATATATATATTATATATATATATATATTATATATATATATATAAGGCCAAAGAGGGTACGGGCACCGCTATATATATTACATGTAGAAAAATACAAACTGGGACAAGAAAGAAGACGATACAAAAAATAGGGACGGGACATTCGAAGCCTTCAATCAACTGAAGATTGAAGGCTTCGAATGTCCCGTCCGTGTTTTTTGTATCGTCTTCTAAATGTTTTACATTCTTGTCCCAGTTTGTATTTTTCTACATATAATATATATATATAACCAGAGGGAGACAAAAATCATCCTAATAGTGGCTACCAAGAATGCTAGATGCATTTCAGCCTAGATGGGCTTGAGACCCAGGAAGGCATGGAATGAGGTGGTCAAGCACAACCTTCGAACGTTGGGCCTCACAGAGGCAATGACGAAAGACCGAGACCTCTGGGGATATGCTGTGACTGCAAAGACCCGCCAAATGAAGTGAGTTCATGGCTCGCAGGACGGTCTGCGATGCTTACCTTGGATCGTAGGGCGACCTGCTGTGCTTGAGGCGACCTTCTGAGTCAAGTACATCAACAACAAAATAAAAATCAAATGGAAATTGTAGTTGTGATACCCATGCCGGTGGCACATAAAAAGCACCAACCGATCGTGGCCGTTGCAAGCCTCCTCTGGCCCCTGTGCCAGTGGCACATAAAAAGCACTCACTACACTCACGGAGTGGTTGGCGTTAGGAAGGGCATCCAGCTGTAGAAACACTACGAGATCAGACTGGAGCCTGGTGCAGCCTCCTGGCTTCCCAGTCCCCAGTTGAACTGTCCTCGCATGGAAAACGGACATTAAATGATGGTGATGATGATAATGTTTCTACTGCACATTAACAAACAATTTATAATTATCACCTATAAAGCAGGAAATGATTTTTATCACTGTATAACTCATATAGTTTGATCCCCTATCAACATATATTGATTTGGGTCACTAGATCACATTCAGAAAATAAAACTGATAATGGTAGAAATGAATCACTTTTTTTTCTCTATTTTTTATTCTTTTATTCTTTTCAGCCATGCAGCTTCATAGAAAATGGACATTAAATGATGATGATGATGATGACCATTTTTCAATATATTTTACACAGCAATTATAATAAATCTCCTGAGACACTCTTTTTCCCATATATCACAGTAAAAGTCAGAGTGTTTCATTGGTATTTCATTGGAACTAACACTGTGTGCAATAACAACCAAAGCTACTGAGATATTTCAAAGACTAATTTTGAAAGATTTACCTGAAATCCATACAGCGAGTACAAATACATTTTGATGTTGTGTATGTATATGTAAGAGTAAGCGACATTGAGTCATACATAGTACTGGACTAAGCCTCGCCTGGCTTCCGTGCGGGTGGCACGTAAAAAGCACCCACTACACTCATGGAGTGGTTGGCGTTAGGAAGGGCATCCAGCCGTAGAAACATTGCCAGATCAGACTGGGCCTGGTGCCGCCTTCTGGCTTCCCAGACCCCCAGTTGCACTGTCCAACCCATGCCAGCATGGAAAGCGGATGCTAAACGATGATGATGATACTGAATTCAATTCTACTGCTGGTATTTGCTACCAGTCCCTAGGTTTTTTCAAACAGGTACCATATCAAGCCATCTAGAATTGTTACCTGGCATTGGCTGATAACCTTTCAAAGTGACAATGCATCCACCATTCACTCAAAACCTTCAAGTAAGTACCAGCCTGGGTTTGCAGTTATTAACAGAGAGCAAGATAGTGATATGAAGACCAACGGACACGTGTTTGTTTTACATTATGTCATGGCAAGAGCATAAAATATACTAAGTTCAGTGTAGAGAACGAATATCAAACTGTTTGAAAAAGTGAGTATTGTAAATTTTTTTGGCAAGAAATATCATCATCTTACATGGGTCTAAATATTTACAGGGGCAAATTCCCTACAAGCAGATGCCCTTACTATTGCCAACCACCAAATGTTTCCAAACAAGGTAATACTTCTCCACAGCCAGACCCATTTTACAAAACGACACTGCTTTTATGACAGTGACACTCATTTACAACTACCATGTGATGTCAAGACAAGGAGACACACACGTGACAGGCTTCTTTCAGTTTCCATTTACCAAATCCCTTCACAAGGCTTTTGAAGGAATGTGTCCAAGGTGCCACACAGTAGGAGTGAACCGGAAGCCATGTGGTCGGAAACAAACATACTTGATAAACCTATGTCAAGTTAAAGAATGGCTTCTTTTAATCTTTCTTTTTTTTTGTTCTCTTCTTGCAAATTTAACAATCTTCATGTTGTTAGAACAACATTCCCTGACTGCCACAACCCATTTTACTAGCCAAGCAGAGTGAAGCAAGTAAAATTATTTGCCTTGTCCAGGAAAAATACACAATAGCCAAGCAGGCTTGAACTCCAGCAACTTAATATCTTGGGGTCTGTTTTGTGATTGAGCTTTCAAATGCTTTTAAAGACGCATTTTGTTAAGAGACCACTTTTTAAAAATAAAGGGCTATTTAACGTTTTGTTGTTTTTTTTTTTCCAACTCTATTTAACTGTTTAACATTCAGATTTCTTTGTCAAATGTATTGCTTATTTATTCACATCACTTTGAATTAATCATACATTATCTCGCAGCTTCGAAATTTCAATGGAGTGTTTGTGTATATTTAGAAGGACATTGTAGGGTTGGATCTGATTAGTTTTAACATAAAACAGGTAGACTAGTTAGGCCAGGTACGGCCAGATTAAATGCTAAGGAGTTTAAATAACAATTCTGTTACCATATATAAATACTCTTCTTAGTTAATACATTAAAATCTTATTTAACCCTTTCATTACTGTATTTATTTTGAGATGCTCTGTGTTTCTTTCAATTACTTTAAATATAATAAAGAATTTAGTAAAATAACTTAGTTATCATTAAGCTGGTGTTAGGAGCATAAATTGTGACTAAGGTTTGGTGGAAGATTTTGATTCAAAACTTATGAAAACAAGACATTTGTACTGAGAGCCAGAGCCAGTTTCAGCCGGGTTGGTAACGAAAGGGTTAAGCAAATCAAACATTACAACTTACCACTATCGAGGAGAAAGAAGTTGTCCCAACGTCTCCACCTCCCATGGCTGCCATTTGAAGAACAGCTGCTGCTGCTGCAGCAGAATCTGAGACTACAGATTGACTTCTTCCTTGCGACAATAAAGAGTGTGTAGCCGATGGTAGCGCTGTGTTCACTACAACACTATTTGCAGTCTGGATTTGCTGAGCTGTTGCAGGTGGTGCAATTACATTAACAGCGACTGCGGTGTATGGTGTTTTGTTCATACTTTTCACCATTGACACTTGGTTTGCAGCACTTGCTATTGTAGATCCTGTTGCGTTGCTTGCATTCAGAGTACCATCTGGAAGAACAAGGGTAAGACAACAGTCAATTAAAACAGCAATTAGGAAAACAAATCTTGTGGAAATTAACTTACAAATTAGCATCTTTTATCTTTTGTTTCAGACTGTGGCCAAGCTAGAGTAGTGCCAGTACTCACTTAAATCTAGTACTTAATCTATCAGTCTCTTTAACTGAACTGCTACGTCATGGAGACGTAAACACACCAGTTGGTAAGCAGCGGTGAGGGACAAACACAGATACACACACACACACACACATATATATATATATATATATATATTCAAATGAATATGGTATTTAAGTTGAAGGCACCAGAATTTAGTATGGTATTATCCATACAATTTAAAATAAGGTGATTATATATATATATATATATATATATATATATTATATATATATATATACACACACACACACACACACACACGATGGGCTTCTTTCAGTCTCCACCTACCAAATCCATTCAAATTTGGTCAGCTTGAAGCTATCAGAGAAACACTTACCAAGGTGCCACACAAAGTGGGACCAAGTCCAGTGCCATATGGCGGGAAGCACACCCACCTTATTTATCTTTCCAATTAATCTCTCAAAATACTCAAGATTTTAAAAACTTTGTTAGAATCAATTTTAAAGCAACTGTCAGTTTCCTATCGTAAACACAGATTGATGTGAATTACATTTCCTCAAAGAATTTAAATATTTAATTATTAATCTGCTTATCTTTCAGTTTATTCTGCTTTGATCATGTTCAAATATGTGAATAAGAAAATTACAAAAAAAAAATAATTAGACAGGATATTTAAAAATAAAATTTTTAATGAATTAAAATGGAAGTTATACTTAAAATGAAAAATAAAAATAATTTCAAACAGAATAAGAATTAGGTAGGTGGAGAGACGATTGGTATCTAATTAAAAGTGTCAAATAAATGTGTGCTATCTTTTCTGAACTACTCAGTTATAGAAACTGCTATATAACGAGAAGTGAAGGTTAATGGCCAAGTAATTAGGAATTTGGACTTATGGTTGGGGCTTCATCCTCACCCCTCAGTGTCTCACCAGCTGCATGGCAACCTCACTAGTGCTGGTGGTAGGAAAAAGAAAAACCACTCAGCACAAGCTGTAGAGCGGTTGGCATTAGGAATGGTATCCAGCCATAAAAACCATGGCAAAGCAGACATTGTAGTACAATGCAGTCCTTGGATCTTTCAGATCCTGTTGAATCATCCAACTCATGCCAGCATGGAAAGCAAATGTTAAACGATTATGATCATCATCATTAGGTTACGGGTTTGATTCTCAGACTGGGTGGTACACATTTTCTTGAGTAAAAGACACTGCATTTCATATTGGTTCCAGTTCACTCAACAGGAAATGGAACGTCAGTGGTAGTTGGATGTTGATCCTATCATCATCATCATTGTTTGACCATGGTCGAGACAATGGAATTTACCATGCTACGCCAGACTTCACGGTCCATCATGGCATTACAGAGGTCCTGTTGCTGGATGCCTGTATCCCTGGAGATTACATCAGGGTAGGAAAGTGCGCCCTCTGGTATTGCGAGTAGATGGCTTCCAGAGGAGAAGAGTAGAAATTACCTCTTTTTCAGCTCTACAACAATGTCCAGCAAACTGGACTCTCCTACCTTTCACAAGAGATGACACAGGTGGTAGTTTCCCATATATTTGCATTTTGGTTGGATGGCGCTTCCACGAGAGATTTTGAGCTCTCATAAGGAGGCGAGTGTAGGTTCCATCCAACCGCCTCTCAAGCTCCTATGACTGACTGGCATCCCATTCAGAGGGTGACCTGTCCTCTCAGTCACTTAAACACCTCGGAAACCTTGAGGAGTTCCAGCTCCATGAGCCCCTAGGCTTGAGGCATACTTATAATTAAGACATGGAGATAAGACATTTCAAAAAAAAAACAGAGAAAGTTGAAAAGACAAAATATAGGAAAAGAGGAAACGCAACAACTAAATTTTTGTGACATATTGGATGCGGAGTAATCTACAATAACAGATAGCAAAACTTCATCAAATAGATCAACTATCTTTGTAACATTTCTTGTTGCCAACATACACAATAGACACTTCATGTTAACCTAAGTTAATATATATATATATAGAGAGAGAGAGAACATATAAAAGCAACTCCCTTATTAATCATTTTAAAAACAATAATAAATATGACACACAGCTTTAACTCAATAGCATTCAGGTTCTTCATTGTTCTGAATTAATCATGCTTGTCTTGTAGAATTTCGATGATGTAATTGTTTGTGTTTAGAATGACATTGGAGGATAAATGTGAAAGGCTGAATCTGGCCATAAAACAAGTAGAATATTTGGCAGGCTTAAACCCTTTAGTGCTCAGGTTACTCTGTTAAATGTAATACTTTTTTCACTCAAATTGTTTTGAATTAATCACACATTATCTTACAGCTTTGAAGTTTCAATGGTGAGATAGTTTATTCTTAGAATGCCAATGTAGGTTAGGTGTGAGGGCCCAGATATGGCCGGTTTGAATGTAAAACATGTAGGATATTTGGGCCGGATGTGGCCGGCTTAAACACCAAAGGGTTAAATGATAAGGAGTTATTTTAGCTAAAGAGCTTGCATCTCAATGTCATCTGATTATATTTAAGACAAAAAATAAGACAAATTTTTTTTTTAAAAAAGGTGGGGTTTACCTTGAGTAATCACCGTTTCTTTTTTCAATTCAAAATCAGCGCCGTTTGTTAATACTACTGTATGTCCTGAGGAGCTGGGTCCATTTACAATAACTCTAGCAGGTTCAGACACTAGCACTTTAGGCTTGATAACTGTAGGCAGTTGATGAACTGAAGGGGCATTAGCTGACAAAGATGTAGCTACAGCTGCTGTTGTCATTGATGGTCCTGTTATGATATGTGATGCTGTTGGAATACAAACAAGTTGCCTTGTATTACAACCATGTGTCATCAGAAAAGCTACAATTGATATTTGGAAAAGGTTGAGAACTAGTATCAAAATTAATTCTGAATGGAATAAAAAATATCACGATTCAAACAATTATATATACACTAGCTGGACCCATAAAAAAAATTCACAGAAAACATAAAAAATGTACGGAGATGTACTTGCATAGCAAGTGATTTGATCTGAGATCGTGTGCTGAAACGAAAACAATTGCAGCGTGGAAGGTGTTTGTAAGCCATTTAAGAAACACACAAAAGCCGTTCGATTCACTTCAACATTTAAGTTTAATTAAGAGACGCAGCACGGATTTTTGTCAGTGAACAGGTCGCGGTCTCAAAACGACGAAAATATTTTGACAAATGAAACTTAAATGTTGAAGTGAATCGAATGGCTTTTGTGTGTTTCTTAAATGGCTTACAAACACCTTTCACATAAATAATGTAAGCATCTGTAAATTGTGTGTTGGTGCCATGTGAAATGTTTCTATATTGTGACAGTTACAGAATAATAGAAATACATGTAAAACAGATAACTATATAATCCAACCAAAATATCTCAGGTACACAAACATAAACAGAACTACTATTTAGCCTTAAAACACATCATACATATTCAAAGAACCTTGGCTTAGTGGTACGGAACATTCACCTGGCATTCTTTTATTCCCTTACTTGTTTCAGTCATTTGACGGTGGCCATGCTGCAGCACCAACCTTTAGTCGAAGAAATTGACCCCTGGACTTATTCCCTGTAAGCCTGGTGCTTATTCTATCAGTATCTTCTGCCGAATAGCTAAGTTATGGGGATGCAAATAAACCAACATCAGTTGCCAAACAATGGTGGCAGGGGCACAAATATATATATATATATATATGATAGGCTTCTTTCAGTTTCCACCAAGC
Source organism: Octopus sinensis (assembly GCF_006345805.1). NCBI lineage: Eukaryota > Metazoa > Mollusca > Cephalopoda > Octopoda > Octopodidae > Octopus > Octopus sinensis. The sequence continues at coordinate 45,673,128 of NC_043013.1, read as the reverse complement.
AAATTCACTCACAAGGCTTTGGTCGGCCCAAGGCTATAGTAGAAGACACTCTTTAAAGTATAGAGTTGAATTTCATGTAGCCACCTATTGGCAACTTTTCTCCCTCACTCATTTTGTAGGGGGTATTACCCATTTTTCTGGGCTCTTTACGCAGTTTTACCTCATTCGAAATTTGCATTAGTTTTTGTATTGGGAGGAAAAAAAAAAAAACGGAAGGGAGTGGGGGTTGTTTGTAGTTTGTAGAGAAAACATTAAACATGCCTGGAAAAAAAAAACCTGGTCTTTCTCCACTCCAACTAAGAGACATGAAGAACTATGAAAGAAGGCGAATAATTACCGGCAGTGGGGAAGAAGAGAGAACTAGCACTCAATCATTCTAGAACTCCCTGAATAAAAATGTAAATACCTGAAAGACTTTCCCTCTATTCATTACTAAATGCCTTTCCCTCTTCTTCATTGTTAAAAGTGAAGAAGCTAGAAAAGATTGATAGTATTTCAGTCTAATTGTCATTGTAAATGACCAAGGCTTTCCTTTCTCTGTCTCTATCACTTGACTCCTTTTCTCTATGGTTAAGAGAGTGAAGGTGCATGGCTCAGTGGTTAGGGGTATTCGCCCACAATCATGAAGTCATGAGTACGATTCCCTGCAGTATGCTGTGTTCTTGAGCAAGGTACTCTACCTCACCTTGCCGCAGTCCACTCAGCTGGCAAAAATGAGGTGTAGCTGTAATACAAAGGAGCCAGCCTTGTCACATTTTCTGTGTGAGGCTGAATCTCCCTATGAACTACCTTACGGTATGCATGTCTGTGGAGTACTCAGCCACCTGCGCATTAATTTTACAAGCAGATTGTTTGTTGATCAGATAAACAGGAACCTCATCGTCATAACCAACGGAGTGCCATTTTTCAAAAAGTGTGAAATTAAAGGTAATGTTCCATATCGTAAGGCAAAAATGTCATGTGTTTAGTATAAACAGTGAATGCTAAGAAAAAATAATTGCTATTCCGTTGTGTATCCGCCCTCAACTCATGCTCAGTTTGATAAACAACAGCCTATGCATCGGTGTTTATCTGGGGGCTTGGCCTCCAGATCTGTGAGACCCACAAATGCCACTGTTAGGACTGGATTAACACCCATAGTGACCCTAACGACCAAAAAGATTTTCCTGCCCCTATATAGGACCTTTTTGCATTTTCTTCCAACCACTTGAAGGTTTATCATGCTCCAGTCCACTCAGCTGGCCAAAATAAATTTTAGTTGTAATTCAAAGGGGCCAGCCTTGTCATATTCTGTGTGAGGCTGAATCTCCCAGAGGACTACGTTAATGATATGCATGTCTGTAGAGTACTCAGCCACTTGCGAATTAATTTTATCCTCATGTGGTAATAAAAGGTGAAAGTGACATTCAATATTTGCTGTGTCTATGTCTACCTTTTCTTTGGATCTATGTATCTACTGTCTCTCTTATGTTCTCATTCTCTTTCACTTCCTCTATTTCCCTCCTCTCTCCTGCTTTTAATTTATGTGCATGTATCTATGTATCTACTTTTCTTGCAATGTGATAAACATTTAAAAACACAAAACGAATGCCATCATCACTCACTGTCTCTTTCCTCTTTCTTCCTCTCTCAAACATTTAAAAACACAAAACAAACACTGCCACCACTCACTGTCTTTCACTCTCTCCTTTTATCTCTTACTTCCTCTCTGTTCTCCTCTCTCTCGCTTTGCCACTCACTACTTCTTTGAGGTAAGTGTGACACACACGCCAGGTATATACAAAAAGAACAAATTGGCATATTAATATTACTGATAATGTTTGGAAACTTAATAAAAGCTTAAAAGTTTCAGGGTTAAGTTTTTAGGCAGTTTGGTATGAAAAGGATTAAAATAAATTTTTTTGAAAATTGCAACACTTTTCACTGGGAAGCAATAAGTCAATATTTAGCAGAATGTGAAGAAACAATATTTTATAGAGATATATCATCACCAGTATTGAAGAACAACCTCAGGATGCTGGACCTTTCAGGTGAGATGACAAAGGACTGAGACACCTGGTGCCTGGCTATACTCAAAAAAACCCATACCTATTTCTTTACTACCCACAAGGGGCTAAACACAGAGAGGACAAACAAGGACAGACAAACGGATTAAGTCGATTATATCGACCCCAGTGCGTAACTGGTACTTATTTAATCGACCCCAAAAGGACAAAAGGCAAAGTCAACCTCGGCGGAATTTGAACTCAGAACGTAGTGCCAGACGAAATACCGCTAAGGATTTTGCCCAGCGTGCTAACGTTTCTGCCAGTTCGCCACAGCAGAAGTGTTAAGACTGGTCCTTCTGGTTATGTAAAGCATCCATGGCAGTTCCATATGAAAGTGCCTGGGTGACAACAAGTAATAGCACCTATTCAGTGCCATGTAAAAGCTTCCAGCACACTTTGTAAAGTGGGTGGCATTAGGAAGGGCATCCAGCCATAAAAACAAAACAATGCCAAATCAGACTGGAGCCTGGTGCAGCCCACCAGCCTGCCTGGACAACAGACATTAAATGATGATAACGTTCCATGCTGGCATAAGCTGGATGGTCTGAGAGGATCTGATGGGCCTTAAGAAGTGCATTGCGTTCCAGTGTCTACTTTGATATGTGTGCCCTTCCTAACAGAACCATGTTACAGCATGTACGGGGTGCATTTTATCATGCCCTCAGCATCTCGCAACACTAAAAGTCCCAAAGGGGAAGGGGATTAGCTTTATGCAAAGTGATGGGATGGGTAGAGTATGAGATTGGGGGGGAAGGGCATGGAGCAGCAGATTCCTGTAGAAGAGCTGCCTTGGCTACTCACATTTAGAAGAGACAGCAATACTGATTAGTAGGAACTACAGAGATACAAAGTGGTGATGAAGTTTCCAGGAACCCCAGTGGCCCTTCACAAGGGAAGTAGAAGTTAATGGGAACAGAGGAACTAGGAGTGTGGGTAAACAAGGCTCTGTAAGAATATATATATATATACATACATACACCACACACATACTTAAATATCATCATCATTATATAGCATCTGCTTTACATGTTGGCATGGGTTTGACAGTTTGACTGGAACTGGTAAGGCAGGGAGCTGCACCAAGATCCAGTTTGGTTTGGCATAGTTTCTGTGGTAGGGTGCCCTTCCAAACGCCAACCACTTCAAGAGTGTAGTGGGTACTTGTTACATGCCACCATCGCAGGTGCTTTTACATGCCGCTGCCTACGGGTACTAGTTACATGACACCAGCATCAATTCACAAGTCTTCTCAAGCACAGCTTATTGCCAAAGGTCAGTTACTTTTGTCATCTCCTCCGTGAGACCCAACATTCAAAGGGCCCACGTGTGTGTGGAAAGAGAGAAAGCTATGTAATTTTTCTTATTAAAGATTCAACTGATTTAATTAATATATAATTACTTTTGTATTTACGTAAGAATTTTACACTGGTAATCATTAATGATATTATTGAGTGCCATAAACCATTAGGTCGTAAGATTATGCACAGGTTTAATCTCCATATGCATCTTAGTTCAACTTGGCAGAGCATTTGTGATCTACAGAAGGCTGGGAAAAGTAAGGTGGACTAGAGAGAGGATAGTTGTCTATGGTGATGAAATTAAGGGATAGCAGGCCTAAGTAAGAATTATGGGAGAAAATAACAAGGACAAATGAAGCACATTTGCAATTGCTTTGATAACCCTTCAACAGTTGTCAAGCAGATGCCATGGCCTTAGGTCACCTAATAACTAGTGCTAAAGCGCTGACAGTTTGTAAGCTACAGGACTTTAGACTGGTACCACTGTAAGAAAGAATGATGGAGAGCAACAAAATGCAGGTGATGAGGAACCAATAGAAGGTAGAGACATTTATTGAGTAGTGTTTAAGGTGTTGCAGAGAAGAAAGGCCTGAAATTATCTGCTAAAGATACAGCTGAGTTACCTAGCAAAACACTGCAACCAGCTTAACAAACCAAGAAGTGTTACTGCACTTGTAGCTACCTCTTTTACCCAGTAAAGGTACCCAAGTGTATGTTATCAAAAAGTGAAAGTGTTAGTTAAGTAGTAGTGGTGAAAATCTTTGATGATATTGGTTGTACCATTATGTTAGTCTCCTTGAACAGGTTGTTAAAAAAGGAGAGGAAAGTGCAGGATAAGGGTGTAGACAGAAGGAAGGGTACATACAGTAAAGTAAAACTAGAACACCAGGGGATTGTGGTGAATCACATTGTTAAAAGTGTTGACATGGTAACTGGAATGAATATAATTGGTGTGTAATGAGGTGATGTCATGATCAATGGAGAAGAAGTGAAATCTGAAACAGTGCAATGAGTATACAACCAAAAAAATGGAGACTCCAGAGGTGACAAAATTCGTGGAGGATGAAAGTTCAACAATTAAAAATAAGGGTTTTCCCCACAGAATTTGATGGTGAGAGATGGAAATGGAATGGTCATGGGAGGAAGGGCTTTCATTTTAGAAGAATGAGGTCAGTTATTACAAGAACTTGTTAAATTGAGGAGTGAAACTTCAAGCTTGAAAAAAGTGTAAAGATGGATAGAACAGGGCATTTTTATACCGAAATGAAAACAGATAAAAGGGGAAACAAGTGCTGTTATTGGTAGCAGTAGCTCAGTCAACATAAGACAATTTGATCAGTCTGTTGTGTATGGATTTTCACAAAAGATGCAGAACAGGTAGGCAAAGTTGTTTTTTCCCCCCACCTCAGCCATAAGACACCAAGCTAGTTTAGTGAAAAAATACAGGATGTTAGATTGAGCAATGACATAAGGAACTCATTCATTGGAAAGCATGGTGTGGCTTTACTTTTAGTGTTGAACTTGAGGCAGTTGAATCATCGTGTAACATGTTACATTAGTGGTAAAACAACAGATGTGTGGCAGCTGTGGTTGTCAGCCTAATATCAGATTCTTTACAGCTCCATGTGGCTGTAAAAAAAAAAGTTGTTAAGGTACCAACTAATGAAAGGTCAGAACATACTGTCTGACCACAGTGAGGCTTGGGCTAAGCTCCATACTGAAAATAATGGTAATCATCATCATCATCATCATCATCGTTTAATGTCCATTTTCCGTGCTAGCACGGGATGGGCGATTCAACCGTGGTCTGGGAAGCCAGGAGGCTGCACCAGGCTCCAGTCTGATCTGGCAGTGTTTCTACAGCTGGATGCCCTTCCTAACGTCAACCACTCTGTGAGTGTAGTTGTGGTTGGCGTTAGGAAGGGCATCCAGCTGTAGAAAAACTAAAAACAATCTTAGGAAAGGTGAATAGGTTAAGAGAAGCCACAAGTTCTAATATTGATGACACTGATGTAAATGAAATGGTGGATATAGCAGGAGAGCTTTGAGGTCACTTAAGAAATTATGGACTAACCACACGTGTGGGTGACTTGCATCTTTCCCATGGGATATTTTATCACCGATGGGACAAAAGAAGCAGTTTAAAGACTGAATAAGAACCCTTCAAAAATGAAAGATCTCATTGCCCGCCACTCACTTTTGCAGTAACACAGCTGGAAGGAGAAGAATATGGAGGAAAAAATGCACTCAACAACATTAGAAGTATAAAAATAGTGAAATATGCAATGTCATTCCAAGACATTTACATGTTCTGTTTGCAACTGTGCATACACATCAAGGACTGGATGTGTAGCCTCCAGAAGACCTACAAATATTTTTCATTGGAATCAATAAATATCAATACAATACGCATGTGTGATAATATGTACATATTGTTTTAGTAGCTGTGAGTACATGGGTAATTTGGTTGGAGATGATTGGTGAAATACAGTGCGATGTGACAAACACTGCCAGATATGACTGGCCTGGTGCAGCCTTCGGGCTTCCCAGACCCCAGTTGAACCATCCAACCCATGCTAGCATGGAAAGCGGACGTTAAACGATGATGATGATGATGATGATATGCAAATTGAGTATCTGATCCAGATTTTTTCATGATCCATGTTCAGAAGCACAGTGTATGTGTGCTACTTGCCAAAGATTAATATCAAGTCATTATCATTATATGTCCGCTTTCCATGTTGGAATGGGTCGGGTGGGCAGTCATAGACCAAATAAGTCATTTTTGACCTTTTAGCAATTAGACTACTCTGTCAAATGTGATGCTTATTTATTCACATCATTTTCAATCAACCATGCATTATCTTAAATGCTTTGAGATTTCAATGATGTGATTGTTTATTTTTAAAATGACATTTTTAAGGCAGATGTAAGAGGCCAGATCTAGCTGGATTGAACATAAAACAAGTAATATATTTAGGCCAGATATGGCTGATTTAACCCTTTAGTGTTTAAACTGGCAAAATCCGGCCCAATATATTTACATATTTTATATTCAAACTGGCCATATCTAGACTCTCACACCTAACCTACATTGACAGTCTAAAAATAAACAATCACATCATTGAAACCTCAAAGCTATAAGGTAATGCATGATTAATTCAAAACAATTTAAATAAAAAAGCACTACATTTAACAGAGTAATCTGAACACTAAAGGGTTAAATGCTAATGGGTTAAGTTATTGCCCTCCAAGGTAAATCAGGGACCAACCTTCTTTTATATGTTCCATTTTTGGCATTGTTTTTAAAGGATGGACATCCTTAATTCCAACCACTTTACAGAGTGGAGTGGGTGCATTTTATTAGGACAACCAGTAGGTCATCTTGTCCTCATTAAGGCTAAAGTGTCCTTTTCTATGTTCTGTTTGTGCAAGGATAAAGAAGGTAATGGAAGAGAGATTATGGAGCGGGAAATTGTGAGTGACAGAAGACTGAGTGATGAAGAACAACCTCCAGATGCTGAACCTATCAGGCAAGATGACAAAGGACCAAGATGCTTGGTGCCTTGCTGTACTCAAGAAGACCTGTACTCCATAGCAGAAGTGTTAAGACTGGTCCCTCTGGTGGCGAAAAGCACTCATGGCGGTGTCATGTAAAAATGCCCATGCAGTATCACATAACGGCACCTGAGCAATGCCTTGTAAAAGTGCCCATGTGGTGCCGTGGAAAAGCATCCATGTGATGCCACATAAAACCAACCCAGCACACTCTGTAAAGTGGTTGGCATTAGGAAGGGCACCCAGCCATAGAAACCATGCCAAATCAGACTGGAGTCTGGTGCATCGCACCAGCTTGCCGGCTCTGGTCAAACTGTCCATCCCATGCCGGCATGGACAATGGACATTAAATGATGATGATGTTGATGAGATTATACAGGAGAGACAGTGATTAAGCAACTACAAGTTGATAAAGAGATTCATCATCATCATCATCGTTTAACGTCCGTTTTCCACGCGAGCACGGGTTGGACGGTTCGACCGGGGTCTGGGAAGCCAGGGGCTGCACCAGGCTCCAGTCTGATCTGGCAGAGTTTCTACAGCTGGATGCCCTTCCTAACGCCAACCACTCCGCGAGTGTAGTGGGTGCTTTTTACGTGCCACCTGCACAGGTGCCAGGGGAGTTCGGCATCGGCCACGATCGGTTGGAGCTTTTAACGTGCCACCGGCACAGAAGCCAGCCAAGGCGGGGCTGGCAACGGCCACGTTCGGATGGTGCTTTTTATGTGCCACGTGTCACATGATGAGTAGCATGATAAGGAAAGACAGAACGATGGAAGTTTGAGTAAGAGGAGAGACAGTGAGCGATGTATGTCAACAAGGATGGAGTAATATGAATAAGGGTTGTCGGTTCAAGCAATGAGAAAGTAACAAGGAAAAGCGAGAGAGAACAACAGCTGGCAATAAAGAGGTATGATGGTAAGAGGGGTGCAGAATATGGACAGATCCAATGCTAATCCTTGTTAGTGTGATGGGAAATAGATAAAGGATGTGGATTGGAGAGTGGTGTTACAAACACAGAAAGATCCAAATCTCAACAACCATCGCTGCCAGGATTCTAACATCTATTTTACCATGTTTGCATCGATGAATGGTTCTTCCTTAGCATAACCTGTTATCAATCATCACAGCTCTTTGTCATCTCCATGAAATTTAGCTTTTTGAAATCAGTTTTCATTACTTCATTCCATGTTTTTCTAGGTTTCCCACCTAACAGAGCTTATATCCACTTCAAGAGCTCAGCTATTCTTTATCCTCTATACTAGCACTATGACCCGACAACACTGGGTCATAGTGCTAGTGCATGCGCACATACACACGAGTACTGTCCAAATCTCCGACCAGTCACATACAGCTAGCTGGCATTCAGTTGGTGTATCATGTTTTGGACATTTTGATTGGGTTTTGGATAGAAAATTCACCAAAAATCACTTCTATTGATTTTTTTCTAATTGCTTCACGGGGTGACTGAGGAAAGGTAAAGATGTGCACGACCACCCTTGGACGGTTTTAAATGACCATAGAAAGTGCGAGCCCTCTAACTGAAAAATTGTGGATTTGTATAAAGGACACAAACGCAGACATTTTGCCGTTTATATATAGAGAGATAATCCTTAGTCCATACCAAGTGAGTCTTCTTTCTCGCAGACTACATCCGATTCCTCTTACAGCCAGCATTTGTTTCATCATTCATACATGCCAACACTACACACCCAGCAGACCCTACACTTTTTCTAACCTTTACAAATGTATCACATCCAAGGCCCACGTTTTGTTACCACGCAGCAAACATCAGATATCTGCCCTTTATTCCAAGAGGAAGAAACCCTTTGTTGCCAATAGAGGTAATAGCTTCTAGAAATTTTGCTACCTTTGCTTTCAGAATACCTGCTTCCACTACTTATTAGGTCCTCCTTTTCTTACCTAGGAAACAAAAGCTATCGTCTACTTTTATGGATTTTTCTGGATATTTGTAAAAATATTTTTCCCATGTGCTTTGACTAATGACACCTGTACATTTGCTACACATGCAGTCTATCTTCTCTGTCAGCTACCTTCTGATCCCACTACACCACTTGAAATTTCTACCAATTCTTTTTCTGCAGAACAATTGGCTTGATGACAGCAGGGTGCTGCCTTCTTTCCTACTTAACAAAACTTTTAATCTTTGCTAAATTTACTTTGAGACTACTTAAGTCTAGCTTATTCCCTAAGTCTTCTATAGATTCAGTTATGGTCATCGGCATAGAAAGAGTTCTCACAAACAACTGGTCTTCTGTTATTATGGCTTGGAGAACTACAATAAACAAGAGGTGTTGAGAAATGAACCCTGGTGGACACCAACTTGTAAGCTAAATTTCTTTCTGAACTCATTGCTAACGCTTGCTTTACTGACTGCAGTTCTCTATATGGCTGGCATAGCTCTCACAAGTCATTCATCCACCCCAGGTTTTTTTTAAAGACCACCAGATTACAGAGTGAGTGATTCTCTCAAATGCCTTTTCCAGGCCAACAAAAGTTAAACACAGTAGCAGCTTCTAGCTAAGCACTTCTGCAGATGTCTCACTACGAAACAAGCATTAGTAATACTTCTTCACATAAAGCTAAACTGCATCTTAGATAAGCTAATTCTATTCCTAATCAGTTGTGTTAAATTTCTTTCTGTATCTTTCATAATTTGGCCCAGCAGTTTTGGTACCCACAGTAGTGGCTTCTTTCTAGAGCATCTCTTTCACCCCTGTATAAGATGATGATACTGTTAATCCAGTCATTAGGTGAGATTATTTCTAGCCACTTACTTGCCTTACACATTCTCTCCATTTATCTCCCCATGTGTGTATGCTTGCTAATTTAGTATGCACTAGCATTATGACCCGGCAACACCGGGTCATAGTGCTAGTGCATGCATATACAGCTGCGTGCGTGCGCACATACACGCGGGTACTGTCCAAATCTCCGACCAATCACATACAGCTAGCTGGCATTCAATTGGCGTATCAAGTTTCAGGCATTTTGATTGGGTTTTAGATAGAAAATTCACAAAAAAAAGTCAATTCTTTTGATTTTTTAATGGCTTTGCGAGGTGACTAGGGAAATGTGAAGATGTGCACAACCACCCTTGGATGGTTTTGAATGACCATAGAAAGTGCGAGCCCTCTAACTGAAAAACTGTGGATTTGTATAAAGGACACACACACACACACATACAGACATTTTGCCGTTTATATATATAGAGATTATGAGTTCAAGTTATTACAACTACTGAGTATAACTTGAATGACATCACAAAGGGTTTTGGAAGCACTCCGTCGGTTACGACGATGAGGGTTCCGGTTGATCTGAATCAACGGAACAGCCTGCTAGTGAAATTAACGTGTAAGTGGCTGAGCACTCCACAGACACGTGTACCCTCAACGTAGTTCTCGGGGATATTAAGCGTGACACAGAGAGTGACAAGGCTGGCCCTTTGAAATACAGGTACAACAGAAACAGGAAGTAAGAGTGAGAGAAAGTTGTGGTGAAAGAGTACAGCAGGGCTCACCACCACCCCCTGCCGGAGCCTCGTGGAGCTTTAGGTGTTTTCGCTCAATAAACACTCACAACACCCGGTCTAGGAATCGAAACCGCGATCCTATGACCGCGAGTCTGCTGCCCTAACCACTGGGCCATTGCGCCTCCACTTATAATACACAAAGGGTACAGGTATATCACAAATGATATACCTGTAGAAAGAGTTTGTGTGGAAACAACTTACCTGATGGTGAACCTGGAGCTGATTGGCTAACACGTAATTCTGAAGTGATGCGACTATTAACTTGCTGTTGATTACTATTTGGTGTTGTTATAACCTCCGTTTCGGGGACTGATTCTGGGATTGGACTACTATCCCGAGAAAGGCTGTCAGGAGTAAATGCCCCACTTACATGGCTTGGCGATGTTGGTGCAGATCTAGAAGACAAAGAAATACAAGTTTTAGAGAATGGACAAAAGGGAATGGAGAAAAAAAAGGGAAGAAAAAAAAAACTGATTCACAGGTTCTTAACAATCAAAATTCAAATAGTGTTCACCAATATCTGTTGATTTGGTCATTAAACTTCAAAATTTTGTTTTGTGGTTGTTTTAATAGGTCCCATATACAACCGGACACCCTTCTTGTTGCCAACCCTCACTTCAGACAAGTTTTTCACAGATGAATGGAAACGGCTGATACCATTTGTATAACAACGATACTCATGTACTACCATGCAACGTTGTGGCAAGGAAACACTAACACACACACACACACACACACACACACACATGGCGGGCTTCTTTCAGTTTCCCATCCACCAAATCTCATCACAAAGATTTGATCAGTCCAAGGATATTCAAGATGTCATGCAGTGGGCATTGAACCCAAAACCACATGGTTGGAAAACAAACTTCTTAAGCAAACAGCCTGTGCATATATATGTGTGCATGTGAAGGCACGTGACCTAGTGGTTAGTCTGTTGCACCCACAATAGCTAGAGCACTATATCCCTGAACAAAGCACTTCATTTCATGTTGCTCCTGTTCCCTTTTCAATCAATGGGGAATGTTGGCCTGCTTTACTAGCCTGCATGGTGGCATCATTCAAAAGGCTAAACCAATGCAAAGCGCATTGTGACCAGCAATGTGTAACCACACGATAGTCTGGTCGGTCACAATTACATGATACACACACACACATATATATATATACATACATGATCACGTGACCGATCAGACCATCAGATGTTGTTACACATCGCTGGTCACAATGCGTTTGCATTGTTTTAGCCTTAGAATGACGCCACCCCGCTGGCTAAGCGAGCAGGCCAACAGAAGAAAGAGTGGTGAAAGAGTACAGCAGGGATCACCACCCCCTGCCGGAGCCTCGTGGAGCTTTTAGGTGTTTTTGCTCAATAAACACACACGACGCCCGGTCTGGGAATCTAAACCGCGATCCTGCGACCGCGAGTCCACTGCCCTAACCACTAGGCCATTGTGCCTCCACATATATACATACATACATACATACCTAAACTACACACACCCATATATCTACTAATAGCTACTAATAGCTTCCTGCTTTTACGATACTTGAACAGGCATATTTATAAAATACACCATGTATCTTTTTACTGCTACTCTACCTCCCACCACCAAATACTACAGTCCACAACTGACAAAGTAAGCCCAGTGTCTGTTGAGATCTGAACTGACACTGTTGAGATCTCAATACATTGAAAGCAATGTATTATCCTCATGAGTATTAATTCAAATTTAATAGAAATCCTTGAATTCAACAAATTTTAAAAACCATGTAGCTTATTCCAAAAGTATTTATATTCAATTATAAAATTTGATAATAACCTTGAAGATTAAAATAGCATTACAGAAATTCAAGAGAGAAATAAGAAAAATAAAATTAATGTCCTCTGTTTTTGATTTGAAATTTTTTTTTTAAACCAATTTTAGAAATTATTGAGCAAATGAAAAAATATTTAGCAAACATTATATAGTGAGATGACTTCTTTTTAAATAAAAATTATATACATTACATAATGAACAGAAAAACTATGTAATAAAAAATTCATGGCAAGAGGGAGAAGGGAGACAACTCTGAAATCTCAACCTGGCAACGTTTTTATAATGAATTATGCTGTTCTTTTCCCTACTAATTTCATCCTTACAATGTCTAATATTCCACAATTAATTTAGAATTTGGAACAGATATCATTTCACTCTTATAAGATGATATTTAATGCATTTTGGTAAATTGTGACAAAGTTGTGTGAACCTAACATCAAAATCATTATTAGCAGTTCACTAAATTATACACTAAATTTCATGCATTAAATTATTATTGTTATAATGAATATGAAATCATTTACTTTTTATATTTAATAATTAATACTTATAGTTTCAGGATGAGTAGGTACTGCCTACCTTGTCTATCAAATACAAATCACTGATGGATGCATGTATAAATTTCGTGTTCATACATTTAATTGTATTTTCTTTCAGTTTCTTTATGTTATATTGCTGGTTTCACTTCACAAGAAAAAATTTACATAACTAACTAGTGTAACAATTGTAAAATCGACTTTGTTGGCCAAACTACTACTAAGAGGATATGAAAGAAATCTAGGAAAAAATTTTTAAATTGCATTGCAATGTCAGAATTTACTGTAAATTTCGTTGAAAACTTCTTCTTCAGCAATTCTGTTGTGATTATCATCATTATTTTGGCAAATATCTCAATCTTGTTTAGTAGTTGGGCGAGGAAACATCTTTCATCATTACATAAGAGATGATATGTAAATGTTGAAATACCCAGATGCAATAATTGCATGCAAATTCAAGATCTTTAAATGTTTTTCTTTCTGTCTATAGCTTTTAGAACCTATTTAACTCCCTGAAACACAGTGTACGTAGGGATTATGAAGCTGATTTGAAGTTGACTCTCATTTCACCAATAGACAAGATATTGGTTTCAAATTTTGACACAAGGCCAGCAATTTTAGGGGAAGGAGTAAGTCAATTACATTGACCCAACTTTCAACTGGTACTTATTTTATGGACCTCAAAAGGATGAAATGCTAAGTCAACTTCAGGAATTTGAACTTGGAACATAAAGACAGACAAAATACTGCTAAGCATTTTTCCCGGTGTGCTAATGGTTCTGCCAGCTCACCACCTTACCAACAGAATGGATATTGGGTTCAATCCGTACTTCATCACTCTCTACTCTTTCTCCTAGCATAAAGTTTCCCCCTCCCCTATTAAGGTTCCTAGTTTTACAAGCTGCATGGTAACCACATTAGTGCTAGTGGCATAAAAGAAAGCAACCAATGCACCTGTAATATGGTTGACCTGATGAAGGGCATCCAGCTATAGAAGCCATGCCAACACAAACTAGAATATGATGCTGTCTTTGGACCCATTGGATCTTGTCAAACCATCCAATCTATACCTACATGGAACATGGACGTTAAACATGATTACCTTTAAGATGACCACATACTTACACACAGAAAGAAAGAGATGCAAAAAGAGAAGTGCTGGCATTAGGAAGGGCATCCAACAGTAGAATACTGCTTCAATGGACCTCACTGATCAAACCCATACCAGCAGAGAAGTGGACATGATGATGATGATGAATACAGTATTTTAAGAATAAAATTGATCATAACTTTTATCTTCCACTTGTTTCAGTCATTAGACTGGCTGTGCTGGGGCACTGCCCTGAAGAATTTTTAGCCAAATGAGTTGACCCTAGTACTTCTTTTAAGACTGGCACTTATTTTATCAGTCTCTTTTACCAAACCACTAAGTTATGTGGATGTAAACACACTAACATCAGTTGTCAAGTGGTGGGACGGACACACACACACACATGGTAGGCTTCTTTCAATTTCCATCTACCAAATCTACTGACAAGGCTTTGGTCGGCCCAACACTAAAGTAGAAGACACTTGCCCAAGGTGTCATGCAGCAGGACTGAACCCTGAACTGTGTGTCTGGGAAGCAAGTTTCTTACCACACAGCCAAAAACTTTAGTCGATGAAAGTCGGCATGGTCAAGTAAGGAGGATATCTGAGAACCAGCTTTGGTCAGTGGTTCATATCTTGACAGTGGCACAACACAAGTGTCCCATGGCATGAAATCCACCAGACACAGGAAATACTATAAATGACACATAAATTTCAGTTTAAAGCTAATGTATATGTCCTACAAATGTAGAACAATGTAAAAGTGATACATAATTCATTGGCTTCTAGTGCTGTGTTTAATTCTTGTTCCAAGAAAAGTTACTTGCAACATTACATGGTCTTCTTTCAATCGACTTGACCAAAGTTAAGTATCAGGCCAATGAACAGCAATAACTGATAAAAGGACATGAAACACAAGGTTAGTGGACAGCAGAGATGCACAGGAAAAAATATAGTTTAATCCTTTAGCATTCAAACCAGTCATATATCTGGCCTGAGTTTTCTACCTCCTTTGGGTTCAAGCCAGCGAAATCCAGCTTCTCACACATAGCCTACAACATCATTCCTAAGGTAAAGAGCCACATCACGAAAATCTCAGTTAGGAGTTAATGCATTCAAAACCATCCGAACATGGCCGTTGCTAGCGCCGCCCCGACTGGCCTCCGTGCTGGTGGCATGTAAAAAGCACCATCCGATCGTGGCCATTGCCAGCCTCATCCGGCCTCTGTGCCGGTGGCATGTAAAAAGCACCATCTGATCGTGGCCGTCTGCCAGCCTCGTCTGGCACGTAAAAAAGCACCTACTACACTCACGGAGTGGTTGGCGTTACGAAGGGCATCCAGCCATAGAAACATTGCCAGATCAAACTGGGCCTGGTGCAGCCTTCTGGTTTCCCAGACCCCAGTTGAACCGTCCAACCCATGCTAGCATGGAAAGCGGACACTAAACGATGATGAAAACAGTGTGAACAAATAAGCATTTCATTTGACAGAGAAATGTGAATGCTAAAGTATTCACATTTAGCATTCACAGTATTCTGTCAGAAGTAATGCTTTTTTTCTTCACATTGTTTTGCATTAATCATGTACTATTGGACTTGAATTCAGTAGGAAGAAGTGCTGCTAAGCATTTTGTTCGACACACTGACAATTCCAACAGCTGCATTTTACTTGAAATTAAATAATAATAAAACAACAGTCAAAAATTTCATAACAAATCACAAAGAGTGTTATCCTACAATTTAGTAATTCCTTACCTTGTAGACAGGCCACCATAAGGAGTTCTAAAGCAAGGCACTCCTCTTTGCCTTCTTCGTCTAAATGCCTGAGCAGTAAGTTTACTTTCTGATGCTTGGTCGATTCGCCAGAAAGAACCTTTACCTGGTTCTTCCTGAGACCGTGGAACTTTAACAAAATACCGATTCAAAGAAAGATTGTGACGAATGGAATTCTGAAAATACCATAAAATGTAATTATTTATCTCTTTTGGCAAATGCAAGAAACAGAATTTACACTTAAGAGTGGGAAATAAAATGTACAAAATTTTCAAAGAATCAAAGAGCAAAAAATTTTGTTGTTCAAATAAAATATTTTAAAAATGGCTTCTTATTAGTGTAATTTTAGAAACTGAACCAGAAAATTCATGATGAGAAATTAATTCAATTACTTAAGAACTGTTAAATCATGTTTTTCCTTAAAAACTGAATATATTGTATGTAGAAGATGTACAGGAGCCATAAAGACTACAGATATTTGAGAAAGTCCCCAACAGGTGTGGCTGTGTGGTAAGTAGCTTGCTTACCAACCACATAGTTCCGGGTTCAGTCCCACTGCGTGGCATCTTGGGCAAGTGTCTTCTGCTATAGCCTCGGGCCAACCAATGCCTAGTGAGTGGATTTGGTAGACGGAAACTGAAAGAAGCCTGTCCTATATATGTATATATATGTGTATGTGTGTGTATGTTTGTGTGTCTGTGTTTGTACCCCAAGCATTGCTTGACAACCGATGCTGGTTTACGTCCCCGCCACTTAACAGTTCGGCAAAAGAGACTGATAGAATAAGTACTGGGCTTACAAAGAATAAGTCCCGGGGTAGATTTGCTCGACTAAAGGCGGTGCTCCAGCATGGCCGCAGTCAAATGACTGAAACAAGTAAAAGAGAAAAAAAGGCTCTCTGAAAGTAGTAGATAATCTTGGTTGCCTCGGTGACCAAATTAAACAGTGGAGGTGGATGTATTGAAACCCTTTACTTCTGTTGAAACCAAAGGTTTCTCTCACTCCAATTGAAAAGGAAGAGTGTATGATCCATGTATGCAAACTGTGATACTACATGGTAGACAGAGAGGAACCTTGAATGCAGAGGACGTGCAAAAACTAGAGGAACAAAGCTGGTATACTACACTGGATGTGCAATACCAGTGTGCATGTACAACAGAGCATTAGCACATTGAGAGAAATAAGAGAGATTAGATGGCATATGCAAGAGAGAACACTACTCATTTGGTTTTGTTATGCATGTTATGGATGAGGCTGATCTCAAAATACTGAGCCTTACAAAGATGACAAAGGATCAAGATAAGAGCTGCATTGCTGTACTGAAGAGGACTCACTGTGCCACAACAAAACCCTCAAATGAAAGTGCCACATAAAAAGCATTGGTGATGGTGCCACATAAAAAGCACCCAGTACACTCTGTAAAGTGGTTGATATTAAGAAGGGCATCCAACCGTAGAAACCAAACCAAATCAGACCATAGAACTTGGTGTGGCCCCTGGCCTAGCAAGCTACTGTCAAACCATCCAACCTATGCCTGCATGGAAAATGGATGTTATACGTTGATGACAATGACATCGTATATAAAATAAAATCTTTCTTTTAATATAATATGAATTATGCAATAGGGGCTCTATGGTAAAAACTGAATTAGTATAACATCCTTAATGCTGCTTCCATTGCATAATCCAGGGTTTATTTTGCTTGTGCAGTGCCTTGGAATACCAGTGTATACTTCAGACAAGTTGATTCAATTTCGTTTTGGAAGTGACATGAAACATGACACGAGTACATGACATTGAGAAGCCACAACCACGAAATACTGATCTGTCACTCTCACGGTCACTTCTGGTGCGATTTCATTTCACCTAGCTCTGAAGTGTATTATATTTCTTAGCACAATACATCTACAAAGTGATTTTCCTGGATAACAACAGCAGCTTATGGCATTTCAACTACACAAGCGCACACATTAAATGTTACATTAATAAAGTCTTTATCTAATTCATTTACTTGTTTCAGTCATTTGACTGCGGCCATGCTGGGGCACCGCCTTTAGTCAAGGAAATCGACCCCAGGACTTATTCTTTGGAAGCCTAGTATTTATGCTATCAGTCTCTTTTGCCAAACCGCTAAGTTACGGGGACGTAAACACACCAGCATCGGTTTTCAAGCGATGTTGGGGGAGAGGGGCAAACACAACACACACACACATATATATATATATATATATATATATATATATATACGACGGGATTCTTTCAGTTTCCGTCTACCAAATCCACTCACAAGGCTTTGGTCGGCTCGAGGCTATAGCAGAAGACACTTGCCCAAGGTGCCACGCAGTGGGACTGAACCCGGAACCATGTGGTTCGTAAGCAAGTTACTTACCACACAGCCACTCCTACACCTATATATATATTTTTAGACTCTAAACATATCCAACATCTTAGAGAGAAACATTTTACTTATGTAAATAGCTTTAGTACAATGTAACAAGGAAGTAGCATTAGCTGGCTGTGTTGAGCTCAGTTTCTCTAGCAGAGGTTTATGAAATAAACTCAGGTGTCTCTCAATTACTAAACATCTTGAAAGTTAGGATAAGTCAAAGTACACTGTGACATTGTAGACATTAGATATAAACAGAAGTTGTTAGCAGCAACTTGTACTCCACTGGTTTATAGAATCATCATCATCATCATTGTTTAATGTCCGTTTTCCATGCAAGCATGGGTTGGACGGTTCAACTGGGGTCTGTGAAGCCAGGAGGCTGCATCAGGCCCAGTCTGATCTGGTAGTGTTTCTACGGCTGGATGCCCTTCCTAACGCCAACCACCCCGTGAGTTTAGTGGGTGCTTTTTACGTGCCACCCACACAGGTGCCAGGCGGAGCTATACTAGTTTCAAATTTTGGCACAAGGCCAGTATTTTCAAGAGCGGGATTAGGTCAATTACATCGACTCCCAGTGCTGAAATGATACTTATTTTATCAAGCCTGAAAGAATGAAAGGCAAAGTCAACCTCAGTGGAATTTGAACTGGGAACATAAAGATGGACAAAATGCTTATTAAGCATTTTGCCCAGCATGCTAATGATTCTGCCAACTTGCCACTTTACTGGTTTACGTAATATTGGAAGTAGAACACCACAGCCTTTGTCACAGCTTTTAATTGGAAGCTAACTAATAAAACTCTGTTTTGTCTTCTTTCTTTTTTTCTTTTTTTTGTTACCTGGTACCAGTAATTGGGCTGTGACCATGCAGGGACACTGCTTTTTGAGGGTTTTAATTGATTATATCTTAATAATTTGTTTTATTTACTAATACTACTACTACTAATAATAATAATAATAATAATAATAATCATCATCATCATCATCATCATCGTTTAACGTCCGTTTTCCGCGCTAGCACGTGTTGGACGGTTCGACCGGGGTCTGGGAAGCCAGGGGCTGCTCCAGGCTCCAGTCTGATCTGGCAGAGTTTCTACGGCTGGATGCCCTTCCTAACACCACAATAATAATAATAATGATAATAATAATAATAATACTACTTGTGCCTTGTGTACCCTTATCAGACGGGTAGTCATGATGGGTATGCTGGGCTTCGTATATTTTACCCCAATGTCACTTTGATGGCATGCACTGCTCTCTCACTCAATAATAATAATAATAATAATAATAATAATAATAATAATAATAATAATAATAATAATAATCCTTTCTATTATAGGCACAGGCCTGAAATTTGTGGGAAGGGGATAGTTGATTACATCAACCCCAGTACTCAACCCCAAAGGGATGAAAGGTAAAGTTAACCTTGGCGGAATTTGAACTCAGAACATAGCGACAGGCAAAATACCACTAAGTATTTCATCCAGTGTGCTAACAATTCTGCCAACTCACCGCCTTCTTCTTCTTGGTGATAGTAGTAGTAGTAGTAGTAAAATTATTGTGTATAATTCCCAAATGCATTACAACTTATCAAAGGTGCATGTGTAGTACGTAGAATTATGTACAAATGTCAGGAAAGTGAACGAGACACGATATACATGTGCACATGCATATGAAGGGGGTGGGATATCAGGTGTAGTGTTGGCAAATTTCAGGAAGCATGGAGGTTTTAGAAGATGCAATGTCTCAGCAGCTAGCAACTGATGCAGGTAGTTTGTTCCATGCTTCAGCAACTCTGAATGTGAAAAAATGTTTCTGAAAGTCATGGGAGCTATACTCTTTTCTGGATTTGTAAGCATGCTCATGTGTGTGTTAGACACATGGAATTCAATTTACTACTTATTTTATCATCCTTGTAAGATGCAAAGGCAACGAAAACATGAATATATAAAGGGACATAATCAGAACATAACTAAATATCACATATTTCTGTTCCATGCATCAAGTCTAACACCCCATGGTCATAAATACATGTTTCTTTACAACCCACATGGGGCTAAACATAGAAGGGACAAACAAGGACAGACAAACGGATTAAGTCGATTACATCAACCCCAGTGTGTAACTGGTACTTAATTTATTGACCCTGAGAGGATGAAAGGCAAAGTCGACCTCGGCGGAATTTAAGCTCAGAACGTAATGGCAGGCTACGCATTTCGCCCAGCGTGCTAACGGTTCTGCCAGCTCGCCACCATGGTCATAAATACATGAACACGCACACCTGATAGCTTCCATGCATTTTCTGTTTACCAACTTTCAGTCAAAATTCAATGGTCAATCTCTGTGGCTATTGCAGGAGATATAGCTCAAGGTGCTGGACAGCAAGGTTGAACCCAAAACTACTTGACTGCAAACACTCCACCCGTCATATACAACTGACATTAAAAAGGTTCACTTAAATCACACTCAACTGAGAAGGAAAAAAAGGAAAGAACAAATGCACCAAATTATGTTAATCACCATAGATAGAATTTCAAATAGTGAAACATTCCTTGCATTGATCCATTTAGCTTAATCGCAAACAAAACACTCACCTGCCATCCTTTGTCAGCTGTTCGATAATATGGATAGTTCTTTGTGATATATGCATAAATCCCACTCAATGTAAGTTGTTTGTCTGGAGCAGAAGATATAGCTTGAACAATGAGTTGGGCATATGAATATGGTGGTTTTGATTCGTCCTTAGGGCTTTCTCCAGAGAGTTGTGGGCCATCTTTCTCATCTTTTGTATGTACATCATAAACTGCTTCAGTAATATCTGGCAGAAGGCGATGACTTGAACCACCCCGAGGGCTGTTTGGACAAGAATTTGCCGCACTGTAACAAAATATTTTGTAAACATTAGTCCTTGTTGAATATAGTATAATGTACAGTACAAAACAATATCAAATACAGAAAAGCATTCTAATATTAAGTAACATTTTTAGAATAATTTATTCTAATATTTATTCTAAATATTAAGTTCTTTTGATTTAAGAGGTCAATAAAAGCAATTTTCAAAAATTATTCCATCCTTTTTTTATTTTCCTTTCTGTTTTCTTTAACAGGAAAAATTATCTTCAGTTCAAAAAGAACACAATTTCCAAAAGACACTCAGATACAGAACTGTTAAAATAATTACTTGAATAAACTAATGTTACACTCCAAATATTTTGAGGTTTGACCTATGAAAACTAAAATTTTAATATCGGTTTCTGGACAGAGATTTTATTTCAAAAGGTCAAAGATAAATATATATAATTAAATGAAAAAACAAAGCACAAATCAGGAGACTTACTTATTCCATACTGTCTATATCACCCTCTTTCTCTCTTTTCTTTTACTTGTTTCAGTCATTTAACTGCGGCCATGCTGGAGCACTGCCTTTAATCGAGCAACTAGACCCAAGGACTTATTCTTTGTAAGCCCAGTACTTATTCTATCGGTCTGTTTTGCCGAACCGCTAAGTTACGGGGACGTAAACATACCAGCATCGGTTGTCAAACAATGCTAGGGGGACAAACACAGACACACAAACACACATATATATATATATATATATATATACATTATATACGACAGGCTTCTTTCAGTTACCGTCTACCAAATCCACTCACAAGGCATTGGTCGGCCCGGGGCTATAGTAGAAGACATTTGCCCAAGGTGCCACGCAGTGGGACTGAACCCTGAACCATGTGGTTGGTTAGCAAGCTACTTACCACACAGCCACTCCTGCACCTAATATATTTTTTTAAAAAGTTACAAAACCAATAGCTTGCTTTCCCCTATATTTCTTTCTGATTTGAGCACAAAGCCAGCAATTTTGAAACGAGAGAACAAAGCAATGACATTGACCCCCAGTATTTGACTGGTACTGCATTTTATCATCTCTGGAAGCATGAAAGGTAAAGTTGACATCAAAGAGATTTGAATTCTGAATGTAAAGAACTGGAACAAGGCCAGCAATTTTGGGGGAGGGGGTAAGTTGTTTGCATCAACCCCAGTATTCAACTGGTACTTATTTTATCAAGTCTGAATGGATGAAAGGCAAAATCAACCACGGCAGAATTTGAACTGAGAACATGAAGACAGACGAAATGCCGTTAAGCATTTTGCCTGGTATGCTAATGAGTTTGCTGTCTTAATTGGCACTAATATTGCAAAGCAATTTTGTCTGACACTGTAACAATTCTGTTAACTCACTGCTTTTCCCACTTCATTTGGTATTTACCAAAAGAGCAGTAGACATGGACATATTATAAGGACAATCCCATAGGGGTTTACATAGAATTCTAAAAAAAAATATGGCATAAAATAGTATATGAAAGGAATGCAGTGAGAGTTTTTTGCTTTTAAATTAATTGTGGATTGTTCTTAAATATCTTTGAATTTAGCAGGAATTAAATTCAAATAGAACCTTGCAACACACCATACATTAAATGCAGAATTATCTCTATTTCTAGCACACAGATATCACGTGATCACGTGACCGACCAGACCATCAGATGTTGCTACACATCGCTGGTCACAATGCGTTCGCATTGTTTTAGCCTTCGAATGACGCCACCCCGCTGGCTAAGCGAGCAGGCCAACAGAAGAAAGAGGGGGAGAAAGAGTGGTGAAAGAGTACAGCAGGGATCACCACCCCCTGCCGGAGCCTCATGGAGCTTTAAGGTGTTTTCGCTCAATAAACACAAACAACGCCCGGTCTGGGAATCGAAACCGCGATCCTACAACCGCGAGTTCGCTGCCCTAACCACTAGGCCATTGCGCATCCACAGCACACAGATATAGCATTTGTATTTCTAACTTCTGGATTTTTCTTTCCCCACTAATTTCCAGTTCCAGACTTTAGAAGTAAAAAAAAAAAAAAAACAGTTTTAGAGAAGAAACATAAAGTGTAAATGTCTGAGATGAATTATAATCAATAAAATCATAAATTTTTTTGGCTCATTGACTTGATTTTCAACGATAAACTTTTGAGTATTTACATCAGTACTGTTTTAATCGGAGACCGAAGTAATCTAATAATAATTATAGGTATATGTAGTAAAAACAAATTATGATCTAACGTTGATAGATTTAAAAGGCCAAACAATGCAAATAGATTTTAAGATGAGGTAACATAACCTAAAAGTGAGTTATCTGGTAATCTTTCTCTCTCTTCTTCTCTTTTGCGCCCTTTTAAAGCCTAGCCAGGCTCATGGGCCCGGTTTCCCGGTTTCTATGGCGCATGTGTTCCCCAGTCCATCGCAGCGTTACTCATTTTTGCCAGCTGAGTGAACTGGAGCAACGTGAAATGAAGAACACAACACATTGCCCGGTCCAGGAATCGAAACCACAATCTTACGATCATGATGCTGACAGCCTAACCACTAAGCTACGCGCCTCCACACCTGGTAATTTTTGGTTGTATATGTACCCAATATTTCGGGACATACAAGTCCCTTCTTCAGGGTTGAAAAGGAACTGTCCTTGGAAAGATGTTTTTTGTTGGAGATAAAATAATTCTATGATTATATTTGAATTTTCAAGCATTTCTCTTCTTCATGAATGTTAGTGATGTCAAATTATTAACTTATTTAGAAAAGAGGTAATTAAAATTGATTTGTGGAGCGATAAGTTAATTGACATCATTAACATTCACGAAGACGAGAAATGCTTCAACTATAATCATAGAATTATTTTATCTCCGACAAAAAACATCTTTCTAAGGACAATTCCTTTTTAACACTGAAGAAGGGACTTGAATATGCCCCAAAATATTGGATACATATACGACCAAAGATTACCAGGTAACTCACTTTTAATTACTTCATCTTAAAATCTGTTTGCATTGTTTGGCCTTTTAAATCTTTTAAATTCCATATACAATGCTTCAAGCAAACTATAAAACCTTATTAAATTATTATCTCTAAAGATTAGGTTAACAGTACATAACAATCATGATCTTAAGAAACTGAGGTCTCTGCATAGAGGTGCCAATCTCTAAAATTAGAAGGACCCAGGAAGATGTGGGACAAAGTGGTGAAAAATTATCGTCAGATTTTGAACCTTACAGTGATGATAAAGGATCAAGAGGATTAGTGGTTTGCTGTACTTGAGAAGGCTCATCCAGTCAAGTGAAATCAAGGCCATAAAGGCATCTGGTTTATGTTCATGGTCCTGCACAGAATCTGTCTTTGTCAACCCTCTCCTGCACAACCCACCCTCCTAACGCCTCCCTCACCACCACCACCACCACCCAAGTTCATCGTCCTTCACACTCTCACAAACCTACCTGCACATAATGTACTCCTGCTGAGTCTCTCCCTCCACAACATATCTTCCACCAACCACACCTTCCATCTATTTGAGTCCACTCACAACACTCCCTCCCTTCAACCTCCCACAATCTCACAAACTTACCCACCCACTCGCCCTATCCAATCCTTGATTCCACTTCAATCATATACACCTCCCTTTAACCCGGTGGTTTTCAACCATTTTTCTGGCCGCAGATCCCTTTGATTCCTATTTAACTGGGGTGGACTCCCATAGCCATTTCATGCTTATAATTAAATATTATTAGCAATTGCATAAAAAAAAAGCATTCATCATCATCATCATTTAACGTCCGCTTTCCATGCTAGCATGGGTTGGACGGTTCAACTGGGGTCTGGGAAGCCAGGGGCTGCACCAGGCTCCAGTCTGATCTGGCAGAGTTTCTACAGCTGGATGCCCTTCCTAACGCTAACCACTCCACGAGTGTAGTGGGTGCTTTTTACGTGCCTGGCGGGGTCAAGCATCAGCCACGATCGGTTGGAGCTTTTAACGTCCCACCAGCACAGAAGCCAGCCAAGGCGGCGCTGGCAACGGCCACGTTCGGATGGTGTTTTTATGTGCTACCGGCACTGGAGCCAGTCGAGGCGTTAAAATATTTTGTGTATTGTAAAAGTATAATGAATTTATTGCACTTTAACAACAAAATCTTATATGAACCCCGAAGGGCCATATGGACCCCATTTGGAACCACTGCTTCAACTTGAGTATACCCTCTTGTCATACCTTTTACCTCTCTCTCTTTCCTTCTGAAATAACCATGTATCTCCTTTTACTGCAAAGACACCCATTTCTGTCCCTCAGGTCATACTAACTTCATCACCTGGAACCATCTCCCTCAATACTACTGCCCACTCAGTTGAGGAGTCTTGTCTTGTAAGTCATTTGGTGACTTTGTTGATGCTGGCGAGCTGGCAGAAACGTTAGCACGCCGGGCGAAATGTGTAGCCGTATTTCGTCTGCCGTTACGTTCTGAGTTCAAATTCCGCCAAGGGCGACTTTGCCTTTCATCCTTTCGGGGTCGATTAAATAAGTAACGCACTGGGTCGATATAATCAACTTAATCCATTTGTCTGTCCTTGTTTGTCCCCTCTGTGTTTGGCCCCTTATGGGTAGTAAAGAAATAGACTTTGTTGATGCTGGTGTCACATAAAAAGCAGCCAACACACTCTGTAAAGCAATTAGCATTAGGAAGGACATCCAACCGTAGAAACTGCCAAAACAGACAGAAGGGTCTAGTGCGGTATTCTGACACGCCAGCTCTTCTCGAACTATCTGACCCATGCCAGCATGGAGAACAGACATTAGATGATGATGATGATTATTCTTTTAAAGTTACTGCTATAAATTCTTAAATTTTGAACTTAAGCAACAATACATTATAACATGAAGCTTTGTGCACTGGTACTTAACAAAAGTTTGGTAAAAGCCAATGCATGGAACTTTCAGCTCTTGAGTCACTTCTGCTAAATAAATAACTCTCTGTCTGTCTGTCTGTATGTATGTATGTACACAAACATTGAAAATTAGCCAGCTTTAAATCTATGACTTTGTAACTTACTCACTCCCAGGTCAGTACCATGAAGCAGACTTCTAATGAAAGATGTTCCAGCTATTACAATATTCTGTCTTACTTTTCAGAAAGTGTATCTGGAATTATATTACCTAAAAAGCACCATCCGTTCGTGGCCGTTGCCAGCCTTGCCTAGCCCCGTGCCGGTGGCACGTAAAAAGCACCATCCGTCCGTGGCCGTTTGCCAGCTCCATCTGGCACCTGTGCGGGTGGCACGTAAAAAGCACCCACTACACTCACGGAGTGGTTGGCGTTAGGAAGGGCATCCAGCCGTAGAAACACTGCCAGATCAGACTGGGCCTGATGCAGCCTTCTGGCTTCACAGACCCCAGTTGAACCGTCCAACCCATGGTAGCATGGAAAGCGGACACTAAATGATGATGATGATGAATTTGGCTGCCGATTTTATCTTTTACATGTTTCAGTCATTCGATTGTGGCCATGCCGGGGCACCACCTTGATGCTAGGGCAATTCTTTTTTTTTTTAAAGATAATAGGGTAAGATTTGAGGGAAATTTGGCCACTGATTCTAACAACTAAAGCAACCCTCAAAAGGTTTTCTTATTGATTTGGTGGGGGCAAACAATGGAACTAAGTCAATAAATGCCTTAGAAATCTAGAATATACAGAATCAAGATAGAAAAAGCATTAGAGTAGTGAATCCAAGAGGAGGTGATTTAAGATGAGCAGATGTAAATAAATCAATCTATATCAAGATGTGCCTTAATCCTTTAGCATTTAAACAGGCCATATTGGGCCTGAATATTGCACCTGTTTTATGTTCAGACCAGACAGATCTGGCCTTTCACATGTACCCTACAATGTCATTCTAAAAATACACAATCACATCATAAAAATCCTAAATCTATGAGATAATGCATGGATTAATTCAAAACAATGTGAATAAATATGCATTACATTTGACAGAATAATTTGAGTGCAAAAGGGTTAAAGGAGATTTGGCTAATATTTCTGGTAAGTTTAACAACTACGTGGAAGGCCCCTTGTTGGCTCACTGTTAGCTGAGATATCTCTTGTAATGATGCAGACTGTTTTTATTCGACAAATTAAGATGAACTGATGACCAAGATAGAGTTTATATTTAACCATTTTATAACAGAAACTAGCATACAGACTAGCAATGAGGCAATGATTGTGAAGGTCAAAGTGCTGGACAACCAGCCACATTGTTCTTTATCACTTTTATTGCGCTGTTCTTTTGAACAAGGGCACTAACTAAAAAAGTAAATAAATAAATAAAAAAAGCGAGGAAAGAAAGAAATCAGACTTCACTCCTACTACAAAGGGCACATAAAAAAACACCATCCGAGCGTGGCCGTCTGCCAGCCTCGTCTGGCACCTGTGTCGGTGGCACATAAAAAAACACCATCCGAGCGTGGCCGTTCGCCAGCCTCGTCTGGCACCTGTGTTGGTGGCACATAAAATCACCCACTACACTCTCGGAGTGGTTGGCGTTAGGAAGGGCATCCAGCTGTAGAAACACTGCCAGATCTGACTGGCCTGGTGCAGCCTTCGGGCTCCCCAGACCCCAGTTGAACCGTCCAACTCATGCTAGCATGGAAAGCGGACGTTAAACGATGATGATGATGATGATGATGATGATGAACATCATCACCATTTAATGTCCGTTTCCATGCTGGCATGGGTTGGACAGTTTGACAGGAGCTGTATGATTTCCACTGATGAATGGCCCTTCCTAACACCAACCACTTTTCAGAGTGTGCTGGGTGTGTTTTATGCGTTGCCAACAAATGGCTGAAAGTGGGGAGGAATGACAGAGATGGCAGTCAGCCATGGAAAACCTGCTTCCAATTCTGTCTGACCCATGTAAGCATAGAAAAACAGATATTAAATGGTGTTTGTGTATATGTTTTGTATATAAAAAAACCATATAGGCGCAGGAGTGGGTGTGTGGTAAGTAGCTTGCTAACCAACCACGTGGTTCCGGGTTCAGTCCCACTGCGTGGCATCTTGGGCAAGTGTCTTCTGCTATAGCCCCGGGCCGACCAATGCCTTGTGAGTAAGGCGGCGAGCTGGCAGAAACGTTAGCACACCGGGCGAAATGCTTAGCGGTATTGCGTCTGTCGTTGCGTTCTGAGTTCAAATTCCGCCGAGGTCGACTTTGCCTTTCATCCCTTCGGGGTCGATAAATTAAGTACCAGTTACGCACTGGGGTCGATGTAATCGACTTAATCCGTTTGTCTGTCCTTGTTTGTCCCCTCTATGTTTAGCCCCTTGTGGGTAATAAAGAAACAAATGCCTTGTGAGTGGATTTGGTAGACGGAAACTGAAAGAAGCCCGTCGTATATGTGTATATATGTGTGTGTGTGTGTGTGTGTGTGTGTGTGTCTGTGTTTGTCCCCCTAGCATTGCTTGACAACCGATGCTGGTGTGTTTACGTCCCCGTCACTTAGCGGTTCGGCAAAAAGAGACCGATAGAATAAGTACTGGGCTTACAAAGAGTAAGTCCCGGGGTCGATTTGCTCGACTAAAGGTGGTGCTCCAGCATGGCCGCAGTCAAATACCTGAAACAAGTAAAAGAGTAAAGAGTATTGCTCAACAAATAAACCATTCCGTTCCATCAAATTCTACATGCATTTTGTTTAGAGTAATTTTCTTTCTTGCATTTAATGTCGCCACAGATTGCAGTTCAAATGTTATCTCCACTTTACTAGAATAACAACTGTGTTAATAAAAACTTTAGGTTTGTGATACTGACCTCGTTCATCTACTAAGTAAGGCCAAATTTTAAAAAGAGAACTTGATTAGGGCTTTTCAAATTTTGTCTCATTAAAATGAGTGTTGAATAACAGTTAATTAGTCTGGGTTTTCTAACAGAAACATTAAATGAATGAGTCAGTTATATATATATTTTAATTATATAATTACGGAGATGTACTCGCATAGCAAGTGATTTGATCTGAGATCGTGTGCAGGAACGAAAACAATTGCAGCGTGGAAGGTGTTTGTAAGCTATTTAAGAAACGCACAAAAGCCGTTCGATTCACTTCAACATTTAAGTTTAATTATATAATTAACAATAGCAAAAACTATTGATACCAAGTCAAAAAAAAACTGGTGCAAAAGATTTGGTGATCATGTCTTTGATTACAAGTCTGTTTGATCAGAGCTGACCTAGGGCTAAACTCCAACTACTTATTTCTCAAACTCAAAGAGAAGAAAGGTAAAGTTAAATGCAAAGAAATTTGATCTCTAATTTAATACTAAAAAAGATTAAAACTAGTACTTTACTGTTTTCCCCAATTTAGCCCCAACTTCTTTAAATAATAATGATTTTTTTTTAATGATAATCACATGGATAATCACATGTGGCGCAGGAGTGGCTGTGTGGTAAGTAGCTTGCTAACCAGCCACATGGTTCCGGGTTCAGTCCCACTGCGTAGCATCTTGGGCAAGTGTCTTCTGCTATAGCCCCAGGCCGACCAATGCCTTGTGAGTGGATTTGGTAGACAGAAACTGAAAAGAAGCCTGTCGTATATATGTATGTATATATCATCATCATCATCATCATCGTTTAACGTCCGTTTTCCGCGCTAGCACGGGTTGGACGGTTTCGACCGGGGTCTGGGGAGCTCGGGACTGCCCCAGGCTCCAGTCTAGTCTGGCAGTGTTTCTACAGCTGGATGCCCTTCCTAACGCCAACCACTCCGCGAGTGTAGTGGGTGTTTTTTACGTGCCACCTGCACAGGTGCCAGAGGGGTCTGGCATCGGCCACGTTCGGATGGTGCTTTTTATGGGGGGGGGTGCAGAAATATAGGGGAGCACCAGTGGGAGGGGTGGTTCAGAGGACAGGTACTAGGCAAGTAGAACGTGGGATATCGAGAGAGGGGTAATGCATGGTGAAATAGCGTATTGAAGAGGGGGGGGTTCGTGGTGGGGGGGTGCAGAAATATAGGGGAGCACCAGTGGGAGGGGTGGTTCAGAGGACAGGTTCTAGGCAAGTAGAACGTAGGATATCGAGAGAGGGGTAATGCATGGTGAAATAGCGTATTGAAGAGGGGGGTTCAAAGAGTAGACACCTATATATATATATATATGTATGTGTGTGTGTTTGTCCCCCTAGCATTGCTTGACAACCGATGCTGGTGTGTTTACGTCCCCGTTACTTAGCGGTTCAGCAAAAAGAGACCTATAGAATAAGTACTGGGCTTACAAAGAATAAGTCCCGGGATCGATTTGCTCGACTAAAGGCGGTGCTCCATATCATGGCCGCAGTCAAATGACTGAAACAAGTAAAAGAGTAAGATACCAAATAAAAATAATTATCAAGCTGCTGCTGTTGAGTAGCTCCCAGTCAGGCCTGATTGAACACACAGGGGATCAAAAGTATTTCAACCATGACTCATTTTCCAGGCACAGTGCATCTGATGTGTCCTTTGAAAAAAGACTGTAAGGGTGGTTTGACTGTTATTTCCAACAGGTCAAGCAGCTTTTCCAGAAACTTCTTCGTTTAACCCTTTAGCATTCAGATTATTCTGGCAAATGTGTTGTTCATT
Organism: Octopus sinensis; assembly: GCF_006345805.1. NCBI lineage: Eukaryota > Metazoa > Mollusca > Cephalopoda > Octopoda > Octopodidae > Octopus > Octopus sinensis. The sequence continues at coordinate 45,642,594 of NC_043013.1, read as the reverse complement.
TATTCACATTACTCTTTTACTTGTTTCAGTCATTTGACTGCGGCCATGCTGGAGCACCGCCTTTAATCGAGCAAATCGACCCCGGGCCTTATTCTTTTGTAAGCCCAGTACTTATTCTATCGGTCTCTTTTGCAGAACCGCTAAGTAACGGGGACATAAACACACCAGCATCGGTTGTCAAGCAATGCTAGGGGGACAAACACACACACGCATATATATATATATATATGATGATAATAATATATATATATATATATATATATAGATATATATATATATATATATATATATATATATAATATATGATGATGATGATAATATATATATATATATATATATATATATATGCATACATATATACGACGGGCTTCTTTCAGTTTCCGTCTACCAAATCCACTCACAAGGCTTTGGTCGGCCCGAGGCTATAGTAGAAGACACTTGCCCAAGGTGCCACGCAGTGGAACTGAACCCGGAACCATGTGGTTGGTAGACAAGCTACTTACCACACAGCCACTCCTGCGCCATTGTTTCAAATTAATCTTGCATTATCTTGTAACTTCAAGATTTCAATGACATAAGGGTATATTTTTTAGACTAACATTGTAGGGCAGGTGTGAGAGGTTGGACCTGGCCGGTTTGAACATAAAACAAATAGAATATTTTGGCCGGATATGGCCAATATAAATGCTAAAGAGTCAAAACAGTTGGTAGAAAAGAGAACTAGTACTGGCAGAGTTCAAATCCATTCAGGGTTAACATTGTTTTCCAATTTTCTAGTGCCAACAAAATACTTATCAGTCATATACTGGGATTTAACTGAACCAACAAACTTAAAGCATTGTAATAATCTATTGAAGACAGAGGAGTAGAAGTAGTATAAGAGTGTCAACGTAAGGGCACTATTAACCCTTTCGTTACCGTATTTATTTTTTGAGATGCTCTGTGTTTCTTTCTGTTATTTTATACTCTCTTTACTCTTTTACTTGTTTCAGTCATTTGACTGCGGCCATGCTGGAGCACCGCCTTTAGTCGAGCAAATCGACCCCGGGACTTTTTTCTTTGTAAGCCCAGTACTTATTCTATCGGTCTCTTTTGCCGAACCGCTAAGTGATGGGGACGTAAACACACCAGCATTGGTTGTCAAGCAATGCTAGGGGGACAAACACAGACACACAAACATATACATACACATATATACGACAGGCTTCTTTCAGTTTCCGTCTACCAAATCCACTCACAAGGCATTGGTCGGCCGAGGCTATAGTAGAAGACACTTGCCCAAGGTGCCACGCAGTGGAACTGAACCCGGAACCATGTGGTTGGTAGACAAGCTACTTACCACACAGCCACTCCTGCGCCATTGTTTCAAATTAATCTTGCATTATCTTGTAACTTCAAGATTTCAATGACATAAGGGTATATTTTTTAGACTAACATTGTAGGGCAGGTGTGAGAGGTTGGACCTGGCCGGTTTGAACATAAAACAAATAGAATATTTTGGCCGGATATGGCCAATATAAATGCTAAAGAGTCAAAACAGTTGGTAGAAAAGAGAACTAGTACTGGCAGAGTTCAAATCCATTCAGGGTTAACATTGTTTTCCAATTTTCTAGTGCCAACAAAATACTTATCAGTCATATACTGGGATTTAACTGAACCAACAAACTTAAAGCATTGTAATAATCTATTGAAGACAGAGGAGTAGAAGTAGTATAAGAGTGTCAACGTAAGGGCACTATTAACCCTTTCGTTACCGTATTTATTTTTTGAGATGCTCTGTGTTTCTTTCTGTTATTTTATACTCTCTTTACTCTTTTACTTGTTTCAGTCATTTGACTGCGGCCATGCTGGAGCACCGCCTTTAGTCGAGCAAATCGACCCCGGGACTTTTTTCTTTGTAAGCCCAGTACTTATTCTATCGGTCTCTTTTGCCGAACCGCTAAGTGATGGGGACGTAAACACACCAGCATTGGTTGTCAAGCAATGCTAGGGGGACAAACACAGACACACAAACATATACATACACATATATACGACAGGCTTCTTTCAGTTTCCGTCTACCAAATCCACTCACAAGGCATTGGTCGGCCCGAGGCTATAGCAGAAGACACTTGCCCAAGATGCCACGCAGTGGGACTGAACCCGGAAACATGTGGTTGGTAAACAAGCTACTTACCACACAACCACTCCTGCGCCTAACAAAGAATAACAAAGAATTTAGTAAAATAACTTAGGTATCATTAAGCTAGTGTTAGGAACATAAATTGTGACTAAGGTTTCGTGGAATATTTTAATTCAAAACTAATGAAAACAAGACATTTGTACTACAGAGCCAGAGGCGGTTTCAGCCGGGTTGGTAATGAAAGGGTTAAAGGTAGTGGAATAGCAGTAGTACTACAACAGTGGTTCTCAACCATTTTTATACCTATGGACCCCTTTGATTCTTATTTGACCCAAGTGGGCCCTCAGCCATTCAATGTTTTAAAAATCTTGTTAAACTTATACAATTAAATGTTATTAGGAATTGTATTTAGAAATAGTTAAAATATTTTGTGTATATCTACAAAATCTAAGATCAACCCCCAAGAGTCATATGGACCCTGACTGAGAACCACTGTGCGTTACAGTATCAGTATAAGATCACTATTAAAAACAGTGAAGTAGCAGTAGTAATACAGGGGTCAATATAAGCTCACTATTGAAAGCGTGGAGGCGCAATGGCCCAGTGCTTAGGGCAGCGGACTCGCGGTCATAGGATCGCGATTTCGATTCCCAGACCGGGCGTTGAGTGTTTATTGAGCGAAAACACCTAAAGCTCCACGAGGCTCCGGCAGGGGATGGTGGTGATCCCTGCTGTACTCTTTCACCACAACTTTCTCTCACTCTTACTTCCCGTTTCTGTTGTACCTGTATTTCAAAGGGCCGGCCTTGTCACTCTCTGTGTCACGCTAAATATCCCCGAGAACTACGTTAAGGGTACACGTGTCTGTGGAGTGCTCAGCCACTTACACGTTAATTTCACGAGCAGGCTGTTCCGTTGATTCGGATCAACCGGAACCCTCGTCGTCGTAACCGACGGAGTGCTTCCACTATTGAAAGCAGTGGAGCAGCAGTAATACTGCAGTGTCAATGTGCTATTGGGGCCAGAGATAATCATATTTTCGGCTCAATCAGAACTGCAGTGGATTTAGAAACCATAGCAACATATATCTGTGCTACAGTGATTACAGCAAAAAAGGGTTGCTGTTGATTATACAAAAGGCAAAATTAAGAAGAAGAGGTGAAAAAAATCTAACAGCAAAAAAGAAACTTGCTAACAACCACATATTCTAATGGCATGCCATCTGTAATAAGAGACAAATTAATTTTCTATCCACTAATGCTCAATAACATAGATGAAAATGGTACACCGTTTCTGAACCTCAATTGCAACAGTTAAATGGGTGACGTAGATCAGATAAATCCAACGATGATCTATTTGCTCAGTTGGTAGACTGGGTAATAAGTGGTGGCAATACTTGGTTACGACTATAGTAATTATGGGCATTGTGGATGCTATATATCACAAATCAGAAGGAGCACAAAGCGATGCAACCATCTGCAGTTCAGAGTAGATGTAACAACACAATTGAGGGCAGGCTATTCACTGAAAAAAAATCACTGTTGGGAGGAAGGCAAAAACCTGCCAGAGAGATTATCCTACTGAATTCAGCTAGCCTCCATAATAGAGAAGAGAAAATCCAATTAAAACATTTGCAGGCAGTTACTTCTGACAAGACACTCTGAAGGGCATGTTTGAGGACTCTTTACTCCAAATCTTCACAGAAATAGTGAGGACTATGAAGATGGAAGGATGGATGTTATAATAATTCATCAAACGTGACTTCTCAATGGAGTTCGGCATTCAGCAGAATACAGTTATTTGTTTTGCCCCAATGAAGAGATTAATGACTAACTAATAAAGGGTGTGTACACTCACCTGATAGTTCCTGTGGGTGAAGGACACGGACTGTTAAATACACCATCAGTTACATCGGGAATGTTCAGAGGTAGATTCCTCTTTTTCATAGGACTAGGAGGAGAACTTTCTTCATCATTTAATAAAGACTGGAAAACTATTTTTATGTTGGTACTAGGAAATCTTAGGACACAGCTGTAAGGAAAAAAAAAATCGGAAATTGTTAATACTTTAAAAATTTATAGTGCAGATTGGAAAAAATTACAAATATTCCAAGAAAATCAACAAAATAATCAATACATCTTTCAATAAGTACAAGAGACAATAGTACAAGTTAACATATTTTTCAGAATAGAATAATAATTTTTTTTAGGAAAAGGGCACCATTCAAGCATGATCATTACCAACGTCGCTTCACTGGCACCTGTGTTGGTGGCACGTGTAAAAAGATTCGAGCGAGGTCATTGCCAGTACCGCCTGACTGGCCCCCGTGCAGGTGGCACGTAAAAAGCACCCACTACACTCTCGGAGTGGTTGGTATTAGGAAGGGCATCCAGCTGTAGAAACTCTGCCAGATCAAGACTGGAGCTTGGTGCAGCCATCTGGTTGCCAGCCCTCAGTCAAAACCGTCCAACCCATGCTAGCATGGAAAGCGGACGTTAAATGATGATGATGATGATGTTATAATATTTGTGCTAAATGGCTTCAACCTGAAATCAAAGCTCATAACTCAATTTGCAACCTCATGATTTCAGGTTCACTCCCAATGTATGGCACATTGGCCAGTACCTTCTACTATAGCCCTGGGCTGATCAATGCTTTGTGAGGGAATGGAAACTATGTGGATGGTCATCATGTGTGCATGTACATGTGTGTTTGTGCATCTTTGTGTCTGTCCCCACCCCTTGACAACCAATGTTGGTTTGTGTCCTCAGTTTAGTAAAAGGGACCAACAAAATAAATACCAAGGCTTTAAAAAAAATAAGTACAGAAGGAATTTTTTTTTCCAACTAAACCCTTTAACATAGTGCCTCAGCATGGCCACAGTCCAGTGACTGAAACAAGTAAAAGATGAAAGATAATAACTGATAATGAGTTTTCCCAGTGAGAGAAGGCCACTAATTTGTAGCAAAAGACAAATGATTATACCAATCAAGTATTACTGGTACTTATTCTCTAAAATCCAGAGAGAAAAAGTCAAAGATCAGTTCTATTCGTAGTATTTTTAATCCAGAACATAAAACAATTAAACAAAATATTCTTAGGCATTCACAACAAATTAGCAAAAAAAAAAAATGTGAAGAAAATAATTTAATCAAGTCTATTGACAAGTTAGTTTGATGGTAATAATGAAGAGAATCAGCAAAGACAAAATGGTCTGGAATAACAAGTAATGGGAAATAGATGAACAAATACCAATAAAGCAACACAAATATTTTCTCAAAAATTACAGAATAATAATGATTTTCAAATTACAAATACTAGAAATCAGATTACAAACATTGATAATCATCAACCATTGTTTCCAGTTCTTTCAACATAACAACACGTATAGACATATTAAACCAATTTCTCTAGAAATGTATATTTTCAATCTAAAAGACCAAAAGAAACAAGAGACAACTACAATCAAACAGTGATGCGGCCACTGCAAACATTTCACCTCTTACATCTCAACAATTATCTATTCTACCATCAATCGGCCGTACTCTCTTCATCAACATCACCATGAGGTTTGATTTACTTTTATCTTCCCCACCAAAGCTAAAACGAACAATTTCAATACCATTTCTTCCATTTCTAATAAGCAATAATTCTAGAAAATAAATTTTGCTTGACAACTCGTTTCTTGAAATACGGATGGTGCTGACATTGGCCATGTGGTTAAGAAATTTGCTTCCCAACCACATGGTTTCAGATTCAACCATATCCAGCCCCAAATATTCTCCCTGTTTTATGTTCAAACCAGCCAGATCTGACCTCTCACGCCTACCCTACAATGTCATTCTGAACATAACACAGTCACATCATTGAACTCTGAAAGCCACAAGACAATGTAGGAGTAATTCAAAATGATGTAAATATATAAACATTACATTTGACAGAGTAATCTGAATGCTATACAGTTAGGGGTTGACTTAGTTTGACAGGATCTAATGGGGCTGAGGCAAGCATCATGCGCTGATGTCAGCTTTAGCATGGTTTCTATGGCTGGGTACTCATCCTGTCATCCACTTTACAGTGTGCACCAGTTGCATTTTTCATGCAACTAGTACATGCAGCTTACAAGATTCTTTCAACTGAGAGGAGGCTACAGTATAGATGGAAGAGGGGGGACAGCTTTGTGCAAGGAAATGAGGGGTTCAAGTATGTGAGAAGGGGTCACAACAGAATAGGTGTCTTCCTTTGAGGAGCTACATGGCTGCTTACATTATGCTTACATTATGGAAAAGAAAGTGGGATTGACCAAGGATGGATTGGAAAGAAAAAGATATAAAATCAAAAGTGATGAAGTGTTGGAGTGGACCCTCAAGATACAAGGTGAGTAGAAGTGAATGGAGACAGGAGAACAAGGAGAGTGCAAAGTTGCATGGGAGAGTGAGAGATGAGATGGGTAGAGATGGAGAATAGATGAGGTGAATATAATGAATGAAGAACAAATGTTGAGGAATGATAAATAGGAACTGAAGGGAAGAATAGATGACAACTATGGAGATCAAGTGGGGTTGAGGCATAGGTAAGGGGCGGAAGGTGACCTATGATACATATGAGTTTGAGGAGAGTAGGAAATGACTGACAATGCAGAAACGGTTGGAATGGAGAGATGCAGAATAGAGATAATTACATAGTAGACAAGGGAAGGATGAGAGAGGATTAAAAAAATGACATGCAGCTGGGTAGATTGCAAGAGTGTATGGGAAGTAGAAAGGCAGGTGTAGGTGTAGTACATGGGGAGAGTGAGAGATACACGGTGGTGGAAGAGATATAATTTAGTGACGCAAGAGGGAGATCAATGTAAAATGTGGGAGGAGAGCCGTGTTAACCCTTTAGTGTTTAAACCGACCATATCCAGCCTAAATATTCTATGTTTTATATTCAAACTGGCCATATCTAGCCTCTCACACCTAACCTACATTGACATTATAAAAATAAACAATCACATCATTGAAACCTCAAAGCTATAACATAATGCATGATTAATTCAAAACAATTTGAGTGAAAAAGTATTACATTTAATAGACTAATTTGAACACCAAAGGGTTAAAAATCAAAGATGAATATCAAATGAAATGATTTCAAATACTGAGAAAAACAAGTGGAATCACGAAAAACTGGTGAAGTATGCTGTTCTATTCCCATTTAATTACAGAAGTAGAATACCACAGTTAACCCTTTAGCATTTAAACCGGCCATATCCGGCCAAAAGTATTCTGCCTGTTTTATGTTCAAACTGGCCACATCTGGCTTCTCACACCAACCCTACAATATCGTTTTAAAAATTAACAGCTACCTCATCAAAATCTCATAGCTACAAGATAATGCATGATTAGTTCAAAACAATGTGGATAAAAAAGGATTAATTTTGGCAGAATAATGTGAACACTAAAGGGTTAAGGAGATGATGAACGGCAGGGATGTATTGAGAAGGAAACTGGAGGAGGGGTCCAGTTCATATAGATATATTGTTTTACAGACTGGGAGATTGTTACCTTACTTGGAAATAAATGGGGGGGGGGGGGCTGCTAGCAGGAAAGGCATCTGACTGCTGAAAACACCACCCTGACATACCCTTGTGTAACCCATACAAGCATACAGAAGTAGTCGTTAAAATGATACGGTCAACTGTAATATTTTGTTGTCAGTCAAAAGAGCAGATTTTAACCCTTTAGTCATCATCATCATCATTTAGCGTCCGTTCTCCATGCTAGCATGGGTTGGACGGTTCAACTGGGGTCTGTGAAGCTGGAAGGCTTCATCAGGCCCAGTCTTATCTGGCAATGTTTCTACGGCTGGATGCCCTTCCTAACGCCAACCACTCCGTGAGTGTAGTGGGTGCTTTTTACGTGCCACCTGCACAGGTGCCAGACAGAGCTGGCAAACGGCCACGAACGGATGGTGCTTTTATGTATCACCGGCACGGGGCCAGGCGAGGCTGGCAACGGACACGAACGGATGGTGCTTTTACGTGCCACCAACACAGGGGCCAGACAGAGCTGGCAAACGGCCACGAAATGGATGGTGCTTTTACGTGTCACCGGCACGGGGGCCAGGCGAGGCTGGCAACGGGCACGAACGGATGGTGCTTTTACATGCCACCGACATGGGGGCCAGACAGGGCTGGCAAACGGCCACGAACGGGTGGTGCTTTTACATGCCACCGACATGGGGGCCAGACAGGGCTGGCAAACGGCCACGAACGGGTGGTGCTTTTACGTGTCACCGTTCACATTATTCTGCCAAAATTAATCCTTTTTTATCCACATCGTTTTGAACTAATCATGCATTATCTTGTAGCTATGAGATTTTGATGAGGTAGCCGTTAATTTTTTGAAACGATATTGTGGGGCTGGTGCGAGAGACCAGATCTGGCCAGTTTAAATACAAAACAAGCAGAATACTTTTGGCCGGATATGGCCGGTTTAAATGCTAAAGGGTTAAAGGCACCAATAATATTCATAATTAAAATGCTTAATGCTGAATACTCAACAGTAAGTTACTTCATATTTAGAATGTGGAAAAAATAACAGTTCAAATAGAAACCAAAGCATTGTGCTTTGTGCTGTTTGCGTAGATGAAAGTTAAATTGAACAAGTAAAAATATAAACACCCATCTAAATTCTCATCTTAGTATTTTGTACTCAAATGGTATACATAGGCGCAGGAGTGGCTGTGTGGTAAGTAGCTTGCTAACCAACCACATGGTTCCGGGTTCAGTCCCACTGCGTGGCATCTTGGGCAAGTGTCTTCTGCTATAGCCCCGGCCCGACCAAAGCCTTGTGAGTGGATTTGGTAGACGGAAACTGAAAGAAGCCCATCGTATATATGTATATATACATATATATATATGTATGTGTGTGTTTGTGTGTCTGTGTTTGTCCCCCTAGCATTGCTTGACAACCGATGCTGGTGTGTTTACGTCCCCGTCACTTAGCGGTTCGGCAAAAGAGACCGATAGAATAAGTACTGGGCTTACAAAGAATAAGTCCCAGGGTCGATTTGCTCAACTAAAGGCTGTGCTCCAGCATGGCCGCAGTCAAATGCATGAAACAAGTAAAAGTGTATAAATGTTTGTTGGTTGATTTCTGCTATCATGCTTTACATCATATAAATAAAGGGAAAGAAAGATACAGAGAAAGAGAGCATAAGGGATACGGATGAATACACATATTAGGCTTAGTGGCAAGCAATGAGTAACACCACACACACAGAATCTAGACAGATGAGGAAGAGGGGAAATAAATGAGAGAGTAGTTATGGGGGAAGTTATACAAAGGAGAAGCTCGTTTTATTTAATCATTTTGTATAAGTACCAAGAAATTTGGCTGTGTGATAAGAATCTTTCTTCCCAACCACATGGTTCCAGGTTCAGTCCCACTGTGGAGCACCTTGGGCGTCTTCTACTATAGCCTTAGGGCAACCAAAGCCTTGTGAGTGGATTTGGTAGATGCAAAACTGAAAGAGGCCTGTTTTTTATATATATATATATATATATATATATATATATATATAGTATCTATGTGTGTGTGTCTTTGTGTCTATGTTTGCCTCTCCCCATCACCAGCTGACAACTGGTGTTGGTGCATTTACATCCCTGGAACTTAGCAGTTCAGCAAAAGGAACTGATAGAATAAGTACTAGGCTTTAAAAAGTAAGTCCTGAAGTCAATTTGTTTGACTAAAACCCTTCAAGATGATGCTCCAGCACGGCTGCAGTCAAGTGACTGAAACAAATAAAAGAATATCTGCCAATTCCCTCGTATAATGCAGAGTGACAAAAATATATTCTAGTGTTGCCTAGAACAACTCCGATACCAATTATTTGTTTTGGAGTTCTTTATGCAATTAGTTCTGAATCTTACTAGCTGAGCTTTTACTCGCTCTGAAATGTAATAACCGTCACGAACCAAAACTTGTCACTGCATAAACTGTTCGATATTCAAACATGAAACACATTTAACAATGCAAGGATGGTGCTCTTTAGATATTGTCATATTGAATAGCTTTGCGAATAATATAGCTCTTCTTTGCAACATATAACTTTATATTCATTTTCTCAATTGCAAAACAAAAAACTGACTCTATTATGACTCAAATTCAATGCCACAAGATATCACAAGTCCTGAATTATCCAGTCGCAAATATGAATCAGAGCATTTCTCGCCACTATATTGCTTTTCCTACTTCCAATGGTTGATCTAATTGAGAATGAAGAAACATATCAGTGGGCAATTCACAATTAGACAGGAAATGAAATATAAGCAAAACTGTAAATAAAATTAAGGCATGGCAGCTGATACGTGTGTCCCATGGACTGTCTAATTTATAATCTACTAGCAGTATCGCCCAGCGTTGCTCGAGTTTGTAAGGGAAATAACTATATAAGCATTTTTAGAGATGTAAAGTATAATAGCCATCTCAATATGGCTAACCACAAAGGGGGGAGTGTTACTGTAGTTTTTTACGTTCTGAGATTTAATAATAAATTTTTAGAGAGTTACTTCCCTTATATATGCCAAAAATGCATTAAAAATGGAAAAAATTCATGGTAAAATTTTTTTTTAATCGTAGACTCATCATAGACGCGCGCTAATACCCAGAATGGCTCGATATGAATCACGACTTTGGTTAAACTGCACCGCAAAATGTGGGAGTAGTTAGGAATCTAAATCGTAAGAGACAGACAGCACACAACCTCTCTTTTATATATAAAGATGATTTGGAATGGAAATTATTTTGTATGTCAACAACCTAGTTCTCATAACTGAGCCAAAGTTTGAAACATGGAAACAGAACCTAGAATCAAATTAAAAGTAAACCAAGAAAACAAATGTTTTTATTAGTGAAAAAGAATACAAAGCTTTACTATGAATAGGAAAGTAGCAAAGGTGTAAGCATGCATAGCCATGTAAACTAGGGGTGCCCAAGAGTGAACCACAGGCAGACTAACAAAGAATGAGTAGTGAGTAGTTTGTAGTAAATATACATGAATAGTTATTAGTAGGAGCACCCATGAAATATATTCCTTGAAATGAAGTTGTTGATAGCTGCTGTTATCTAGGTGACCTAATTAGCAGTGGTTGTTGTAGTAGGTTTTCTGAAAGCACAGTAGCCAGGAAAAGAATAGGGTAGGAAATATTCAGTTGTTTACCTCTGCTGATAACAAAAAGATTCTATCTTCAGATGAAGGGCAGACTGTATGAGGTGGAGGAGCAATGCTCTTGATGTGTGATGTATTACGGGATAGCAAAGCAGGCACTGAGAGTGGAGGATGTACAAAGGATGGGAAGAGATAAGGCGAGCGTACGCTGCTGGAAGTATGATGCTAGTGCACATGAACAATGGGATGCGTATGAGCTGAGAGAGAAAAATGAAAATAAGAGGAGTCAGATGCAATGTGCAAGACAGGAGACTGCATTGTCATGGACGTGATGCATAAGGAGGAAGACATTTGGGTAAAGAGGTCCTAAGTAATCCAAGTGGAAGAAATCCACAGAAAAGGGGAGCAAGAATGATATGAGGAGGAATGATAAAGGCTTATCTCAGGAGGCCTGACCTCACAAAGGTCAGGCCTCCTGACCTTTGTGATGGGCAACAAGTGATGAAGATGCAGGGTATGGAGAAAACATAACCATCTCTTGCAAGCACAGAAAAATATAATATCAGGATGACAGTGGTGGTGGTGGTGGTGGTTGTGGAGCAATGCTCACAAAGTATGAAGTACAAAAACAAGTTTCTCTTTACTGTATCAATAGCTTTCATATATACACAACTTAAAAGGCTAATTAAGTGAATATATTTGATGTGTCATGTGAAAATTATCCACACTTTATTTATAAACCAAATAAATTATAATTGCTCTTAATTTTTACAAATTTCTGTTCTTCATTTAAAAACCAACAAGTTTGTGTGTGTGTGTGTGTGTGTGTGTGTGTGTGTGTGTGTGTGTGTGTGTGTGTGAGTGAGTGAGTGAGTGAGTGAGTGAGTGAGTGAGTGAGTGAGTGAGTGAGTGAGTGAGTGAGTGAGTGAGAGTGAGAGAGAGAGAGAGAGAGAGAGAAAGAAACAATTAATTTTCTCAAATTTTTATAAAATAATGTTTTGAAAAGATACCAAGAAATAATAATAACCAAAATGGAATGCAAATGCAAGATGTCAAGTGAAACAGTGACATTGAATGGGCTCCCAACTTTGTATAGGAAACACAATCTTCTAATATAACTATCTTCCTGGCTAATTCTATACATTTCAAAGCCGAGAAAACAAGTGTAACAATAAGCATGTTGCATGAAGGGCCTCCAACTTGCCTTTAAGGGCAATAAATTAAAAGGAAATTGACTCAGACCCCAACAATCTGTCTAGCTCATGTCAACATGGAATGCAAGCATAAAAATGGTCTGTGAGAGAGAGAGAGAATTTCTTTATTCACCATAAGGTTGAGAAAAAGAGGGGACAGACAAAACAAACGTTGGGGTCAGGGTATCGAATGAGCCGAAACGTATGAATAAACAAACAATTAAAATATATACAATTAAATGAGAATGAGTGATTAACAAAAAATGAAGCAGAGGACGCAGCTGACCCCACAAACCACATACTCACACTGAAGACTTTGCTTTCCCCTTTTTTACATTCTCGATTAAACAGGTTCTTTCACTCGCAACATACTTGCTATAGACTTCCATCTTTTACGAAACACACTTTGCGACAGGCATTTCTTCTCCAGCCTTATTTTCTGTTTCATGTGGAAAACGAAAAATTCGATTAGCTCGAGACTGGAGATGAACATGCCTGTTGCAATTCCTTTCATTCTCGTCTTCCATACTACTTCTTTCGCCACAGCAACTACCGAGAGAAAACAGGCTTCATTATTTTAATGTCCACTTTTCCATGCTTACATGGGTTGGACAGAATTTTGTTGAGGTGGATTTTCTACAGTTGGATGGTAATATTTCTTCATGGCAAGACATGTCTTGCAAGATGGGAAACAAAACACACCATTTACACGACCAGACATTCACAACTATCACACAATATTAAAGGAAAGAGACAGTGACACACAACAGGTTTCTTTCAGTTTCCATTAACCAAATCCATTCACAAGGCTTGAAATAGCCTGGGGGTATAGTAGAAAACACTTGCCCGATGTACTATGCACACAACAGGTTTCTACAGTTACTATGTACTAAATTCTATTCACAAGGTCCTTAGCTAAACCAAAGCTTCAGAAACAAACACCCAAGATACCATGAAGTAGGAGCAAATCTGGAAACACTTGGTTACAAGGGTAACTTATTAACCAAACAACCATATTTTTACCCAACGCATTAATATTTACAGTTGTTAACCATATGTCTAGCAATTTCTCTCTTAACACCTTGACAAATAAACTAAGAAGTTATTTTTAAAGATTTAACTTGGCAATGTATTATTTTGCAAATTTCGTCCAATATAGAAACAAAATATTGATTATCAGGATATTATTCAGAAATGTGCAGGAAAGTATACACAGCCAGAATTATCATGTTATTTTATTAGCTCTATATCACAATCATTAATTATGCCATATAAATGGTTATTCAATTCTTCTAGATGTATATCTGAGCATTCCAGAGTCTTCATTTCATGCACATTCACGCTGTTAATTATTCTTGTACATATAATAAAAGTTTCTCCTTGGTGTCAAATAAAATGGATGCCAGCTTGATGTATCTACCATTAATATTAGAGGTTTTGAATAAGAAAGATAGCTATTTTACTAATAACACCTAGCATGGAATTAAAATTTAAGAATTAAATCATTATTGCAGTTCTATAAAAACCAAAGCAAATTTTATCAGAAAAACAAAATAATTATAATCATTATTAACATTTTACGGATATTTGTCCTCATCTTGTTTGTTGTTAACACAACATTTCAGCTGATATACCCACCAGCCTTCATCAGGTGTCTTGGGGGAAATTTTGAACCTGGGTTCTCATTCCTAAGGTATTTTTTTCAATGTTATTATTATTATTAACCACTACGCCATATGCCCGTGAGCATATGGCATAGTGGTTAATAATAATACTAATCCCCAAGATTCTGAGTTCGATTCCAGGCAGTGACCAGAATAATAATAACATCAAAAAATACCTTAGGAATGAGAACCCAGGTTCAAAATTTCCCCAAGACACCTGATGAAAGCTGGTGGGTATATCAGCCGAAACGTTGTGTTAACAACAAACAAGATGAGGACAAATATCCGTCAAATGTAAATAATGTAAATAATTCCTCATCTCTTAAATATAGAACTGAATTATAATCAGGTATGTTTTTATGTGACTAAATTTTTCAGTAAAATCTTAGCTACCCAGCAGAAAAGGTCAATTAATGAGTGTTACATGACAAAGCAGTGAACAAACCTCTGCCCCATTACTTTAGTACATCATTGTCAGTTGATAGGGAGAAATGAAAACACAAAAGAAAAAACATTGTTGAAAAAATATTAACATTTTATAGGCATAGCTGCTATATGGTTAAGAAGTTCAGTTTACAACCACATGGTTCTAGGTCCCAACCCACTGACTGGCACCTTCTACTATAACTTTTGTGTTGATCAATGATTTGTGACTGGATTTGAGATTGTACTAAAGCTTATCAGAAACGTGAATTTGCATACACCATTATAAATAGGTTTGTTGAGTACATCTGTTCATGTCAAATGATAAATTAGGTGTGTGATAAATACAGGCCGATGTGTGTGCTTGCATGCATGTGTATGCTTCCCCACCAAAAAAATAATGCTACATGAGACAGACCACCTGTCCCAGCCTCTTTTAGCTATTCCAGGCTGTAGCAGAAGGAGGGCAATGGATAATTAAGCAGAACCCACACCATGTTCAGTACTTATTAACCAAAAAACAAAAGCAAAAAAATAATAATAAAGAGCAAAAAGAACTCCCAACAGGTGTGAAAACAAAATTTTAAAAAATTTAATCTACAGTACTCTACCATTTTAGGGGAAACTTCATAAATAAAAGACAAATATTAAAGGGAAGCTCTAACTAGTCCTTAGTTACCTAGAAATACTCCTTAACTGCAATATCAGATAAGATGGTTCACTGTTCTCTTTGTACAGCAAAAATTATTGATTACCTTAAACAAATTATTACTAATACAATCAGTTATTGATTGGAAATAACCCTTTCAAAATTATACAAAGATTGCAAGTAAATACAGACTTAAACCAATTATGCTTGTTTTGTTTTGTTTTTCTATCAACCAACAGAATTCAATTTGCTATCACACACAACTTGTTATAAACACTTTAATTAATACAACACACACACACACACACACAGTAGTTTTGTTTTCTTTTTGAAAGGCGGAGGCAGATCAACACTGAAGACATTTCAGAAACTGCAGCTAATACAATACTTGGGTGAACACACAAGTATTATATTTACTATAACCAGGATGGCGAGGAAGTTACAAGAGGAAAACCTATATAACTAGTTGTGTCATGCTCTTACAATAAGTACAATGAGATTTACAGAATGAAAATTGTTGTTTTTTTGTTTTGTTATAAAAGTTCACAATAAAAACACACATCAAAGCTTATCTAGCGAAGCAAAATAGATCTGATTCAGGACTGTTAGGATAATTTTACATTTAGGTGCTGTGAAGCAAATGATTTGAGAAAGAAAGTCAAACTAAACGGTGTCCATTTCAGCTTTATAAAAAGGTTACACAACGAGGACTTACTGAAGAAATAGTAAAAGAACGGTAAAGGCAACAATCAAAAGATACCTGATGATGAATATTCTAAACTTATTATTGTTATTTTTAAACTCATTAAGATGTTTTAAGCAACTACTTACATATGTAGTCAGAAAGGTCGGATCTTTTTGGTTTGAACGGCAGTTTTTAACATAATTTCTAGGTAAATAAAAACTTTTAAACTTCGTATACTGGTAGAATGTGTTTATAAAACATCTTTTTCTCTCGGCTTTATTGAGAAAATTCTATAGTTTGTAAGATATTTGCTGGTTTTTTCTTCAATTTCTTCAATTTCAACCAATCAGTGACGTCTATTGAGGTAAAAAGCATTCTGTGCCGTATGAATATGTCCCTCGTTTAAGAAACAGATTGGGTTTATTTACATTTGTGAAGAAAAAAAGATATCCTTCCCCCAAGCCCTAACCCTAACCCTAAAACAGATTGAAATGCAATAGATCGATTCTAGGGTCATAATTATGGGTGACAATTTCATATGACACCGCTAGAAAAAACTGCTGTTCAAACCGAAAAGATCCGAAAGGTCTTTAGTTTGGTTAACTTTCTAATATATAAATACACACTGGCACTTGTGCTAGTGGCACATGAAGAAGCATTCAAACGAGGTTGTTGCCAGTGCCGCTGGACTGGCTCCTGTGCAGGTGGCACATAAAAAGCACCATTTGAGCATGGCCGCTGCCAGTACCGCCAGGCTGGCCCTCATGCCGGTGATACGTAAAAGCACCCACTACACTCTCAGAGTGGTTGGTGCTAGGAAGGGCATCCAGCCACAGAAACTTTGCCAGATCAGATTGGAGCCTGGTGCAGCCATCTGGTTCGCCAGACCTCAGTCAAATCATCCAACCCATGCTAGCATGGAAAGCAGACATTAAACGATGATGATGACACTCTGTCCAGGCACTCCCAACTTGCTCATCTCTCCCTTTCATGTCCCTCATATTTTGTTCACCATCCACATCAAGCCCCACACTAAATCATTTCCCCCTATCTTTCTGGTATTTCTTGCCTGAAGGGTTGACACTGCAGAAAAGAAGGCCTGAAAAAAAATGCCCATATTTTTACTGTCAACTTACAACTGTTTAGAGAAACATTAACTGTGTCAGTCTCTCATTTACTTCAGAGGGTTCATGATGTGGCCATGGCAACAGCACTTTACTTCAGAATAAACCAGTAAAAATTTAAGAATTCGAAGCGCAATAGCAGTAGGTAGGAAAGGAGCATTGCCAATTATTCATTTATGAAGGCCTGCACAGTTAGTTTCCAGTGGGAACCCAGAATAAAATCTTATTCAGTGATCAATTTTCTTAAAAGGTATTAATTGCATTGTGTCTAGACAAGTGCTTAATTCTAATTTTAAATGACTACCACTGATGCTACCACTACTACTATTACTACCATAACCATTCTGTTCTGACTTCTTTGTGTCATTTTATTTCAATTTGGATTATACACAGCAAAAACAAAAACCCCAGAAGACTCACCATAATGTATTAACATGACAAGGAAACCTGACATTATTCAATAGGTTTAACTTCCATCTACTCAAAATACTTATAAAATTCAATATTGCTGAAATCCATAAATATAATAAAATAAAATTTAAGAAATAGTTACTATGACTACACATCAATATTTAAATTCTAAACAGTTTCACCACTCTTAAGATTGAACTTCAAGCTAACAAAACAAAGATATCTATGGCAAGGAAAAAGTGTGAAACATTGATTAAAAAAAAATTTCTTTCATGCAAATACTTCAATAATCTATTGAGAAGACTTAATAGAGAAAAATGCTGAGTTTGAAATATGAAAATGGAGTCTTTACATACAGCTTTATTTCCCTTCTTGGTGAGAATTATATTAGAATACATAAAAGTGATGATAATGATGAAAATCCATAACGTGGCCTGAAATACCATCGTCTTTAAACTGAACTAAACACAAACAAAACCAACTGCCCTCAGCCCACATAAGGGTTTTTTTTACTACTTCATTGTAACCTATTACTGATGTTTGGGAGTTTTGATGCCAACAGTTTGGAAATATCACAGACCTGTTTACATATACAGGCAATAATATAGTGCAAGACCTGGTACCAAGGAAACAACCAGAGAATTGAATCCTACTAGTCATGCCACCAATCATTTGTATCATCACAAAACGGACTGTTACACAGAGCTCACATTGATTATTGGCCCATGTCTTCTATGAACATCCTTCAAATTCAGTTTGATCTAGCTTAAACAGTTGAAAGTAGATGTGATAGTTGTTTAGGCCTTGAAGAATCAGCTAAGTCAAATTCAAGTACATACGCCTCATCATATGGACGTTATCAAAGAAGCTTGAGAGGCGGTTGGATGGAACCTACACTCGCCTCCTTATGAGAGCTCAAAATCTCTCGTGGAAGCGTCATCCAACCAAAATGCAAATATATGGGAAACTACCACCTGTGTCATCTCTTGTGAAAGGTAGGAGAGTCCAGTTTGCTGGACATTGTTGTAGAGCTGTAAACGAGGTAATTTCTACCCTTCTCCTCTGAAAGCCATCTGCTCGCGATACCAGAAGGCGCACACTCTCCTACCCTGATGTAATCTCCAGGGATACAGGCATCCAGCAACAGGACCTCCGTAATGCTATGACTATGACCGTGAAGTCTGGCGTAGCATGGTAAATTCCATTGTCTCGACCACGGTCAAACAATGATGATGACATTTATTATAGTAAATGAATAATAAATGTGTAAACTGGGGAGAAGTACAAGGTTTCCTACCACAGATGCTGTAAGAGTAAAGCAGATGATGATTAATTTTAACCCATAACCCTTTAGTGTTCAGACCGGCCATAACTAGCTGAAAATTATTCCCCTTTATTTGTTTGAACTGGCTAAATCAGGCCATATCTGATTTCTCTACGAAAATGCTAAAAAAAAATAAACAAATCACATTACTGAATTCTCGTAGCTTTGAGATAATACAAGATAAAGCCTTTCCCGCCTTTATTCAAGTAAAAATACGGTGAAATTTTGGAGACTTCTTGGTTTTTCCAATGTTTGAAGAGAAGTGTATATCTTAGTTTTTAACGATATGGCATCAGCAAGTAGCGATTCCGACTTCAAAGATTTTACTCTTGATGATGCACAAAATATAAATGAAAAACAAGTGATTTGTCTTCGGACGAATCATATTGACATTTATGAATCTTCATCGGACGAGGAAGATTTCGATAATGAAAGTGATAAAAATGAAAATGATATAGAAAACATGGCAACATGGTTGAAGATTACTACATCAACCAGAATCCCTGATTCCACAGAAAAGACTAGTCTACAATACAGTCTACCTCTCAATGCTCAACTACTGGACAATTTATTTTTATTTTTACCATAAAGTATTTTTTGAAACTGTTGCGGAGGAAACAAATGCAAAAAACATAATTTCTATTCGTGGGAGACCCGATCCACTATGGCAGCCAACTGATGCTGTGGAAATGCGAGCTTTCTTTTACTATAAACCTTGTTTGGATTCAAGCAGCCTCCTCAACTGTGGAACTACTAGTATCCTGATATAAGGTGTGGTGATCCATATAACTTCAGCATTTTTGCCTTTCATCCTTTCAGGGTCAATAAATTAAGTACCTGTTGTATACTGGGGTTGATCTAATTGACCAGCCCCACCTCCCCAAAACGCTTGGGCCTTGTGTCAAGAGTAGAAAAGATTGTCTAACTATAGTTAATTCATATATTGCTTATGTAAAAAGCCACTAGGTGCCTCCACCACCAAAGACTACGACCACTTGAAATTTTGGGTTGACATCACATCTCAGTTACGTGAGGGCTTTTCTTCCAGAAAGCACAGAACTGGGAGAAAAGCAAAATTAACTGAGGTGGATGTCAACAGAGAAAATATTGACTTCCATAAAGTGGAAAAAATAAATGGAAGGAAAAAGTTTGCAGACTGTGTTCACTGCAAAAAAAAAAAAAACTGTGAAAGGATATCAGGTCGAGACCTCATATATTTGATAGTTTTGCAAAGTGCCCTTGTGTAAAAGGGTTCTTTGGATAGTTTCATGATAGAAATATGGCATAACTATATTTTGTTGTTTGATAGTAAAACTTTTATATATTCCTTTCATTTCATTACAAATAATATGTGAAAATGAGAAATACATATTAATTTTCAGCATGTTACACACCTGTATTCACCTTTGCCTTACCTGTTAATGAGCTTTTTTGATTAGAGGTATTTTGTTATGTAAATGTATGGTATATTGAATGGTAAAAGAGTTTTGTACTTTATTTTCAATAAAAAAAAGTTTGAATGAAATATAGAGAAAGAATAAAATCTTGTACTGATTATATCGGTATTTTAATGAATTCAAATTAATGTACCTCATCTTGAAAAGTGGCAAAATTGTAGGTGGTTAACATCTAGGATAATTTTAGTAACAAATCAAACAGGTAAGATGCATTAAGAATTTCAATTTTAGTCTTTATCCATAATGTTATTGCTTTTACACCTGTTAATTAAATTTACCTGCCCATAAAAGTCAAATTTAATTAGCAAGATCAGCTAAAATTACATAGCTATAATCCACTGGTATATAAGCACCCACTGACAAAATTTCAAATCTGTATGTAAAAAATTAACAAAGTTTATTAACAAACATTGTAGACACCCCTCTTGATCCTGGATAATTCAAAATATCATGAACAAATAAGTATTACATTTGACAGATTAATCTGAACACTAAAAGGTTAACGTCCCTTACCATAAATAACTGCAACTGACACCAAGTCTTGAATTGCATGTAAGCACTTTCCAAGAAGTGTCATTAGCTGGGGCTAAAAAATTGGAACTAAGCGCTCTTCTGTGCAAGAAACAAAGTTTAGCCTAATTTTAAAATAATGACCCATTTACATTAAACCTATTTATTTTCTCAGTTTATCAAGTGTATTTTTTCATATTCTCCATTGCAACAGATAACTTAAGCAGTGAGTTAGATATCAGTTATATTTATTTATTTATTAACTAGCACTATGACCCTGCTAGCATTCAATTGGCGTATCAAGTTTTGGACAATTTGATTGGGTTTTGGATAGAAAATTCACAAAAAAGTCACTTCTATTGATTTTTTTAATGGCTTTGCGGGGTGACTGGGGAAATGTAAAGATGTGCACGACCACCCTTGGGCGGTTTTGAATGACCATAGAAAGTGCGAGCCCTCTAACTGAAAAATTGTGGATTTGTATAAAGGACACACAGAGACATTTTGCCATTTATATATAGAGATGATATATCTATAATTATTTATTAATGATTTAATTAGAGAAGGAGAGTTTAGGCTTGGATAAAATAATGAGAATGATATTTCAATGTCGTCTATTACACATCAGTGATCTCAGTGATTCTGACTGGAATTTATGTCAAGTCATTGATTCTGAGCAGGAGTGAAGTGATCACACAGCTGATCATGGCATCAATACTTCCGTGAGGCTCACAAAATTTTTGAGCTTAATATTTTCTTTACCTTTTTTCCTGAAGAAATTTTTGTCAGGAGGAAATGAAATTGAACGTCAAGTTGTGTAACTTCCAAGTTACAGAGACTATTGGAATACAAATTCATCTCTTAAAACAGAAAATTTACGCCCAGGAATCAATATCTTGAAACATCTAGGAAAACATTTACATGTAGTCAACTTATTTTATAGTCAACCCATCAGGCCAGGTGACAGTGACATGACAACAGGTAAAAACCAATTTCACAATGTATACCAACAATCATTACATCCTATAATCAAATTTCCTCCAAATTCATGCAATAGTTATATTTTTATGATTTTTTTTTTTCTTTTGCAGACTAAGTACATACCATCAAAATATCTGGTTACTAACAAGATTGGAAGAAAGTAGTACTGGAACTTCAGTTGTTGTCAGTTTGAAACAAGTTTAGTTTGTTAATCCTCTAATATATATATAAGACACCCGTGCCGATGACATGTAAAATGCACCGTCCGAACGCAGCAGATACTAGCGTCGCCTTACTGGCGTCCGTGTTGGTGACACGTAAAAGCACCAACCAATCATGGCCACTGCGCCGGTGGCACGTAAAAAACACCCACTCACGGAGTGGTTGGTTGGCATTAGGAAGGGCATCCAGTTGTAGAAACACTACCAAATCAGACTAGAGTCTGGTGCAGCCTCCATGGCTTACCAGACCCCGGTCGAACCGTCCAACCCATGCTAGCATGGAAAATGGACGTTAAATGATGATGATATATATATACATTCTGAACTCATACTCATCTCTTCTCATCTTTCATGTTGTATCTACAATCCTCATAAGAAGGGCACACGATTCCTTTTGTCCTGTCTTTCTTTCCTACAATGTCAGCTCTGTGCGATCCCCTCTCTACCCTTTGGTGACTTATTTATTTAGCTCAGATAGAAATGGAGTGTCAGGGTGAGGTCAATGATACTGATCTCAGTACACACGCAACAGGACATGGTAGATTTTGCCTTGGCACAAATTGAAACCAAAACCATGCAATGACAACTGAAAGCCACTGAAAGCCAACTGAAAGACTGTGCCAAGTGGGCAGTGTCCTTTCACCATCAGAACCAAAAGATTCAAAGCCACAAAAGAGAAAAAGGAAGAAATCAAATGACAGGAGAGAAAGGCTCAACAAAATCAGCTTCATTCTCCACCAACATTACCATGCAGTCAATGCCATCGACCCTTCAATGCAAGAATTGATCCTACAGAGTCATTGATGCCATCACTATAAAAGTGAGTGTTCAGCAAAGAAGAAACTAAAACTCTCAGATAAGAGATTAACCTGACACAGACAATAATGCCAACATTTACTCGTAGACAACGAATACATCAGATCAGGCTCTTTTCTATCTGTAAAGTTTCTGCTATCTCCTAGCAATGATGATGACAATGATGTAGATGATGATGCAACTGGCAATAACATCTACCAACTATATTTCTATAACGATGTAATATGACCGTTGCGATGTTTATAATATTGCTGACTGAAAAGATAATACAATTAAATCCAGCTACAGAGATAGTGCTTTTGTTTAACCCTGAGGTCAATTCTGATTCAGTAGACAGACAAGCAGAACATTATGGCCATGACCATCCAATCTTATTTCCTCACAATATATTTATACGCACATATACGCAGCGCTATGTGTGTGGCAAGTTTTCTACGGCCGGATGCCCTTCCTGACGCCAACCCCCACCTGTTGCCAAGCAAGGTGATTATACAAATTATATCCTTCCTTTTCCCTTTTTCTTTTAAAGATACTAAATACAATGTTGCTTAAAGGAAGTTAGACTGCTTTTACTAGCAGGTTGAACAACCACGTAGAGACTATATATTTGTGCCACTAGTTAGAGAACAATTATTCAGTAGATTTTACTCCGAGTCTAACAAGTAAGCTGTTACTCCACAAAATGTAATAATGGAACTGGCCTATGTCAGAACACAGGCTAACAAAGAACCTTTTATGTGATTGCCCAGTTTGCTAGAAACAGCAACCAAATACCTGACCATCATAACAAAAACAACAGTTTATCCATGGTCAGAAGACTTTTGACCATGGTCTATGCCAGTCGTAGGTAACCAGTGGTCTCAGGGACTTCCTGCTCAGCATGCTTAAAGAGAAAATTCTTGAATTTTTTTGGTAATGCAGCACACCTGATGATGAGTGGAGACACATTGCCTAGTGGTTAGAGCAGCGGACTCGCAGTCGAGGGATCGCGGGTTCGAATCTCAGACCGGGCAATGTATGTGTTTATGAGCGAAAACACCTAAGCTCCACGCGACTCTGGCAGAAGGTAATGGCGAACTTCTTGCTGACTCTTTCACCACAACTTTCTCTCACTCTTTCCTCCTGCGTCCCGTCCAGGTGGGGAACCTATACGCCAAGAAACCGGGAAACCGGCCCTTATGAGCCAGGCATGGCTCGAGAAGGAACAAACAACAACACCTGATGGTGAGCTATGTCTCATGCAGCCAGCTTCTTGGAAAAGGTTGTCCATGCCTAATGAGACTAGGATAAGACTTGGAGCAAAACATCAGCAACACAGAAGAGACTACATAATCATTTATATCAAGAGTAATTAAAAGGTATATCATCTACTTGATACCATAAATCCTCGAGTATAATCCGCACTTTTTTCCCAAAATTTAAAGGTCAAAATCCCTAGTGCATACTATATACGAGGTTAAAAATTTAAAATATTTTCTAAGCAATGTCTGAGTCTCTATTTGCTGTCTGGCAATGTTTATTCAGACGCATTTTGTGATGTCAGGTGCGAAAATACCTTCAGCTCAGCCTGAAAGCAATGAAGTCATAAAAGAATCATCCATAACTTGCAGTAAGCTACATTTATTAAAATAAAAGTGTGTCTACGTTCCCGTAACTTAGCGGTTCAGCAAAAGAGACCGATACAATAAGTACTAGGCTTACAAAGAATAAGTCCTGGGGTCGATTTGTTCGACTAACCCAGCTGAAACCACCTTTAAGTCTGTAGTGCAAATATCTTGTTTTCAAAAGTTCTGAATTAAAATCTTACACCAAACCATAGTCACAATTTATGTTCCTAACACTATCTTAATGATAACTAAGTTATTTTACTAAATTCTTAGTTATATTTAACCCTTTAGTGTTTTAAACCGGCCATATCTGGCCCAGATATTCTACATGTTTTATATTCAAATTGGCAATATCTGGCCTCTCACACCTACCCGACAATGTCATTCTAAATATAAACAATCACATTATTGAAACCTCAAAGATATAAGATAATGCATGATTGATTCAAAACATTTGAGTGGAAAAGTATTAGATTTAACAGAGTAATCTGAACACTAAAGGGTTAAAATTAATTGAAAGAAACACAGAGCATCTCAATATGGTAACGAAAAGGTTAAGGGCTATGAAACAGGAAACACAAACCAACCCTTTATGAACTCAGCAAGCTAAGAACATAAATGAATAAAAATAGATTAGTGTAACAGTCATCATGTGAAATTCTAGAAAGGTCCAACACAGATTCTACCCACCAGAATTACTTTTTGACCAGCAAATGATAATCAATTTTGAGTGTGTATGAATTACAGTGCAACAAAAGAGGATTGTTTTAAAGATCTGACAAACATAATGACATTCCTAATTTCATTCCACAATCTGTTGTACTAAAGCAATATGAAATCTATAAAGTACACAGGGCAGAATAAACAATTTCTCTACAAACTTGAGACATTTACAAGGCTTAGAGTGACTACATCCGAGACTGTCAGGCTACAGAACGTCATTTTGATCAATAAAACAAACTTTCATCAAAACTTAAGTTTTTTTTTGTTTTGTTTTCAGATAGTCCATACACACACCCATACATACATATATAGAGAGATTTATAAAGATATATAAAATTGCAATTAAATTTTGAATTTCAAAATTAGACATTTTAGGATTCAGCAAATTAAATATTTTATTTACTCATACAATGCTTTATAAGTGAGCTATTAACTAGGAGATGTGAGTGAGTGTATATGAGGGTGAGTGAGAGTGTGTGTGTGAATATATATATTAATATATTATGTGTATGTGCATATATATATATATATATATATATATATATATATATGATGTATGTATGTATGTATGTATGTATATATACATATATATATATATATATATATGTATGTATGTATATATATATATATATATATACATATATATATATATATATATGTATATATATATATATATAATACATATATATATATATATGTATATATATAATATATATATATATATATATATATATATATATGTATATATATATATATATATACATATATATATATATATGCATATATATACATATATGTATATATATATATACATATATATACATATATATATATATATATATATATACATATATACATATATACATATATATATATATGTATATATATACATAAATGTATATATATATATACATATATGTATATATATATATATACATATATGTATATATATATATATATACATATATGTATATAATATATATATATATATACATATATGTATATTATATAATGTATACACATCACACAGAGGATGTGGGAGGTGTATAATACACATACACACACAAGCCATCTGCTTTATCCCAGCATTATATGAAGTATGGTTAATATCACTATGACTACACTACCCTACCACCAACACATCACAACCAACGCTGCCACCACCATTACCATCACTACTTCTCTCCCTGAAAATAATGGAGACATTATTGAAAGGAAGTTAATACATATTTTTCCCTTCTAGAATACATGATTAAATCAATGTAATGCTATACATTATATGCAAGTACATGTGTGTGTCTGGGTGTGAGAGAATATGAGGTACCATAGAATAAGAAGCGAAAGCCACAATTAACAGAGCCTGCAACCGGGTTTTGATTCCGAGCTAATGCTATCTCACTTCTTATATGCTGCTAATGGTACTGGGAAAGGCACAAATGCCAACAACTCCCATTCATTTTCTTTTGTTATAAATAGATCTCATCACCCATGGACAAATATTTCTGAAGTTCTATCTCGCCAACATTTGAGTTAAGTATTCACTTATCATACGCACAAAGACACACACAACTTTGTGGGTAAGAATTAAGAAGTTCACTTCACAAGATTCTAGGTTCAATCCCATTACACTGCTCCTTAGGTAACTGTTTTCCATTGAAGCTTGAGGTTGACCAGCGCTTTGTGAGTGGGATTTGCTAGATGGAAACTATGCAGAAGCCTGTCAGGCACACACAATATATATGTGTGTGTGTGTGTGTGGAGGCGCAATGGCCCAGTGGTTAGGGCAGCGGACTCACGGTTTCGATTCCCAGACCGGGCGTTGTGAGTGTTTATAGAGCAAAAACATCTAAAAGCTCCACAAGGCTCCGGCAGGGGGTGGTGATCCCTGCTGTACTCTTTTCTCCTGTTGGCCTGCTCGCTTAGCCAGCGGGGTGGCGTCATTCGAAGGCTAAATCAATGCGAATGCATTGTGACCAGCGATGTGTAACAACATCTGATGGTCTGGTCGGACATGTGATCACGTGATATATTATATATATATATATATATATATATATAGATATATATATATATTACGGAGATGTACTTGCATAGCGAGTGACTTGATCTGGAATGAAAACAATTGCAGTGTGGAAGGTGTTTATAAGCCATTTCAGAAACACACAAAACCGTTAGATTCACTTAAACATTTAAATTTAATTTGTCAAAATATTTTCGTCGCTATGAGACCATGACCTGTTCACTGACAAAGCTTTGTGCTGCATATATATATATATATATATATATATATATATATATATATATGTGTATATATATCCTCAAGGACAATGTATAATATGCTTGAAGTCCAATGGCATACTGAAAGAATAAAAGCATACACTTATTCTCTCACACACATATGTACATACAGAGAGAAAGAAAGAAGAGATAAAATAGCTGGATGTAGTTGGACAGTATCCAAAATAGAAAATAAGACTTTGAAATTTTATATGTTTCGATGTTAATACTAGAATGCTAACTTGTATTTTTATATAATGCTACCATATATTTGCAGTGCCCCAGCATGGCCACAGCTCGTGAGCTGAAACTAGATAAAAAAAAAAAAAATATATGTATTAATATTTTATGTATAGCTCACTGCAGGACACATCCTTCATCAGCTGTCAACAAGAGACAACAACAATTCCTGTACCTTCTGACAGTAAATATATAGCTCCCTCTAGTGGTGTCAAGTAACACTGAAGCAGTTATCTCAAAGAATCATAACATTCTGATTAATACCTATAAGCTCAAAATGTTGCATTAAGGCAAAACATTTATCCCATAAGTCGTATTTCTACCACCAGATTCTGCTACATTTAACTGTAGAATCCATTACTGATAAATAATTTAGTCAAGAAATCTACCTTGGTTTATCTCTAGGGTGACTTTGCCTCCTACTATTGATGCTGTTATCATTTCTACATTGGTTTGCACTATTTTTGAGTATACAGTTTCCATATCACCTGCAGTTAAAATTACATGATGCATCTGCTTCTTAGTTTCTTCCTAGCCAAACTGCACCAAGCTGCTGTTTTATTTTTGCTTTCACATCAATTACAAACCATCAGCACTCCAATAAAAACACCACCACCCACACTTAACTCAATGTTGTTCTTTTTGTGGAGAACCTAAACACAAATCAGTCGCAAAAAAACTGTGGCAACCTCAACTGTTCATTATATATAGCTTGTATTATTATCATAATATATAACTTGCTTGTATTTGAAGGTTGCAAAACTTCTAGTTTTAAAAGACCACCCAACTGCAACATAAAGGATTATAATTTTATACAATAATTATGCTCAACATAGCCAGTATCTTTTTTTTTCTTTTTCTTTTTTTTTTTTACTTGTTTCAGTCATTTGACTTTGGCCATGCTGGAGCACCGCCTTTTAGTTGAGCAAATCGACCCCAGGTCTTATTCTTTGTAAGCCTAGTACTTATTCTATCGGTCTCTTTTGCCGAACCGCTAAGTAACGGGGACGTAAACATACCAGCATCGGTTGTCAAGCGATGTTGGGGAGACAAACACAAACACACACACATATATATACAACAGGCTTCTTTCAGTTTCCGTCTACCAAATCCACTCACAAGCGATGTTGGGGAGACAAACACAAACACACACACATATATATATATACGACAGGCTTCTTTCAGTTTCCGTCTACCAAATCCACTCACAAGGCTTTGGTCAGCCCGAGGCTATAGTAGAAGACACTTTCCCAAGGTGCCACGCAGTGGGACTGAACCCGGAACCGTGTGGTTGGTAAGCAGGCTACTTACCACACAGTCACTAACACTATTGCATACATAACTCCAATCTTTTTTTTTTTCCCAGTCTCTTTCTGAAAATATTCTTGATTGTTGCAGAATGTTAGTCAAAAGATTTTTGAAGATTTGTTTTAAATATCTGACAGTAGACATGACATCGCTGCCATTTTTAATAAAAATACCTAGAAAGGTTTCAACATTTCAACTTGGAGAGTCATGATGGCTTATGACAGCCTTTTGAATGTTTTTGTGTTATGAGGTAGTCATAACTCTAAACACACCATCCATATTTATCTGACAGCAAAGTTAGACAGAAAAACAAACTTAGTGATGGAGCAATAAAACTACACATGGTCTTCAGTTATAATGTTCAATGCTCTCTAATTTCAATAACGAGACATCCAATCTGTTTTCTAAAGATCAACGCTATAAGCTAAGCGTAGGAGAGGCTGTGTGGTAAGTAGCTTGCTAACCAACCACATGGTTCCGGTTTCAGTCCCACTGCGTGGCATCTTGGGCAATTGTCTTCTGCTATAGCCTCGGGCTGACCAAAGCCTTGTGAGTGGTTTTGGTAGACGGAAACTGAAAGAAGCCCGTCGTATATATATGTATATATATATGTATGTATGTATGTGTGTGTGTGTGTGTCTGTGTTTGTCCCACCAACATCGCTTGACAACCGATGCTGGTGTGTTTTACGTCCTCGTAACTTAGCGGTTCGGCAAAAGAGACAGATAAAATAAGTACTAGGCTTACAAAGAATAAGTCCTGGGGGTCGATTTGCTCGACTAAAGGTGGTGCTCCAGCATGGCCACAGTCAAATGACTAAAACAGTAAAAGAGTACTGAAACTGAGAAGATGCTGGTCTCTCAAAGTTAGTTACAGAAGTTAAACATATCCAACTACACAGTAACTTGGCACCTGACAGAATACTGCTGGGAAATATTTGAATTTTGGGTCAGGAAAGAAGTCTGGTAGACAACTATTTAAATACTTTTTAATATCTGTTGAATTTACATTTCCCGCAAGATACACATCTTAGAGGAAATGTGCTTAGTTATATTTATGTCTCAAAGTAAATTAAATTTTAAACAAAAACCCAGCTAACACGTTTGTTATCATTAAGAACGTTAGAGATTTAATCATTCTTTATTCTTTGTCAAATGTTATTCCAAAGGTCTTATTTGGTTAACACTTGAAGAGCTATCTAGAATAACTTGACATGGAAGCCTATATGTAAGCATTCTAAGAGATAAACGAACACATTCATTCTCTTTTTATTGTATCTGTTCTTTCAAATCAAATTTACACTGTCAGCACCAATTATACTGGCCTGCCATATTAAATAAATTAATTATATGATTAGTCTAGCTTAGTATATAAGATTCCATAAGTAATATCAACTTATTTCCTCTGCTCACAAAGTCATTTTTGCTTCTATAACAGGGGATATGTGTTTGATACGTGTGTGTGTCCATGCATATATCGTGCGTGTGTAATAATATTTTAACTACTATTATGACAGTCTATGAAGCGAAAGGAAATAAAGATACGTAATATATCATAAAAATGTTTCAATTTCAATCAGACTTAAAGACAGTCTTATAAAACATGAGTAACAAGTCATATTCGTATGATCATGATATTCATGTATCATCCAAATAGCCGGAAAAAGGGTTGCATGTGACTCCAGTACAATAGGTTGCATTATAAACACACTATAAAGTATTGTATATATAGTATCAAGCACTGATTCCCCTTCACGAGCTTTTCAAAAAAACTAGGGACTGTTGATGAAACCAGTTAAATACAAGAGTTCCTTCCTTGTGAAAGGTTTGGGACCCAAGTACATGGTTTAAATTGTATATAATATAATGTAAAGCAATGTATGTTTTATACTGCATAGTATGTGTGTCTGTATATTTGAAAAGATTTCAAGTTAAACAATGCATTTAATAAAACATAGTTTTATTGTCTGTTTACTTCTAATTTCCCATAAAAAAAAAGCATTTTTCAAAGATAAGTCAGCGATACATAAACAAAGGGAAGTCATCACAATAGACAATGTGAAGTAGAGACACAGACAGTCAGACAGGCCTCTTGACTGCTCTAGTTAAAAGCCAGAGGTCAACTGAGATAGAGTTCAAGAGTTATGGTAGCAGTAGGTAACGGTTTAAAAATTTCCTGCCATTCAAGTAGAAAAACTGAATGCAAACTTGAGCTGGTTGCAAGTTGTTAGCAGCTCAACTAATTTGAGCTGTTATTTGAAGCATTGTGACAAGTAAAACTGATGAGGTTTGAAAGCCAAACATTGTGCTTCATAAAAATATGGTTTTATTGCTATCTTCTTCAGAATCTCCTATCAGCACACATGCATACATGCATGCAAGTGTGTGTCCGTGTGTCCCTGTATAAAATATAACAATTTGACTCAGCTCCATATGACAAAGTCAAGCTAGTTGTGAAATATATGCAGATCCCACCAAATATGTAGAGTGCCTCTTTCTATTGTTTGCCCACTCACACATGTGGACAAGTGATTGTTGTTGTTCTCGCAATCCACAGATCATGGGTTTGGTTCCTGGACAAGGTAGTGCTTTGTGTTCTCGGATAAGACATTTCATTTCACACTACTCTGCGATCACTTCAGCATATGACTTATAATACATTGTGCACTCTCACAGGTAATGTTGATTTGAGTTTGATTTGATAGAAAGAGAGAGCTTATGCGCAGCAAGAAATTGTAGAACTGCCAGACTCGAGAGACTGCCGTCATTAAAAGTGGGGTCAGGGGCAAACTGGCAGGGTCATTACCACACCATTCTTGCTAAACAGTCTGATTTTAAATGCTGCTGTGGTTAACTTTGCCTTTCAGGGTTGAAAAAATAATTATCAGCTGGGCAGCAGGGTCAATGTAATCAACCGATCCATCTCCCAAAACTTGCTGGCCTCATGCCAAAATTTGAAACCACTATTATTTCATATAGCATATTTCATATGCTGGTCCTGTGCCAAATTTTATAAATCATTATTATTTTATATAGCTTCAGCAGAATTTGAACTCAGAACATAAAGATGGACAAAATGCCACTAAGCACCTTATCCAGCATGCTAATGATCCTGCCAGTTCACCTCATTATCATTATTATCGTTGTTCAACATTTGATAGTTTCAGGCAAATTTGTACTGCATCACCAGCTACACTTCTGTGTTGCTGGGATTTGTGCAGCACTGTGTGTTCTTTTTTCTTGTTTGGAGTGTGCAAACTCTTCCTGTTATAGTATTGTGTTAGCTTTTTTTTTTTTTATGAGGTACAGCACAATATTTTGTTGTATTAGTATTTGTATTGTGTTGTGTGTGTACTGCATTGGGTACCCAGCCTGCTGGTGGTAGTTTTATTTCATTGGATATTTACTGTACAGAGTGTGTCTTGTATTTGTGGATTGTTTTGTTTAGGTTGTATTATCAAATTGATAATATCTTACATACAATGTGGGCTGTACCTAGCAGGGCTATTTTTGGATAGTGCGTAGTGTTGAAGATCCAGGTATAGTGTCTATGTTTTTGCTCAGATTTTTCTTTATCAAGCCCAATGCTCCAATTATTACTGGTATTGTTTTCACCTTCATGCGCCACATCTTGAATACTTCAATTTTGAGGTCTTTGTACTTTGACAATTATTATTTATTAACAACAACAACAACAATAATAATGGTTTCAAATTTTGCCACAAGGGCAGCAATTTTGGGGGAGGGGATGAGTTGATTGCATCAACTCCAGTGTTCAACTGGTACTTATTTCATTGACCCTGAAAGGATGAAAGGCAAAGTCGACCTCAGCAGAGTTTGAACTCAGAACGTAGCAACGGGTGAAATACTGCTAAGCATTTCATCTAGTGCACTGACAATTCTGCCAGCTTGCAGCCTTAATAATAATAATAATAATAATAAATGATAATGATAATAATAATAACAATAATAATGTGATGGACTCCTCCATCAAAGACGCCATATGAATGTTCAGTTTTTGCCAAACAACCTGTGCAAATGATTTGTTTACAATGATCAAATGTATCTGATGTACATTAGCTTACTCCCTCCATCAAATTGACATTACCTGAACAGGTGCGCAGTGAAGATAGATTACATAACAAAAAAAAAATTAAAATAAAACAAGTTTGAATATTTTAGCTGAATACCAAGTATTCATAACCATTAAGGATCATAAAGAAAAATTTGCATCTAACCGGGTTAATTATGCCACTTAATTCCAAGATAGGATTGGTTAGTAAACAGATTCAGAACTAAACAATAGCCATTAAGAAGGCCACCAACTTATATCAGTGGAATATCGGTTATGACATTATTTGCTGGTTAGTTTTTTTCTTTTTGTTCTACCCTTGCCAACATGGAGCATGGACTAACGTCCACGATATCTAAAATTCCTTTATGCAGCACCCTAGATTTTGCCAAGAGGTATAATGCAATCATAAAGGCAGCAAGCTGGTAGAATCGTTAGCACGCCGGGCGAAATGCTTTGCAGTATTTAGTCTGCCGCTACGTTCTGAGTTCAAATTCCGCCGAGGTCGACTTTGCTTTTCATCCTTTCGGGGTCGATTAAATAAGTACCAGTTACGCACTGGGGTCGATATAATCGACTCAATCCGTTTGTCTGTCCTTGTTTGTCCTCTCAGTGTTTAGCCCGTTGTGGGTAGAAAAGAAATAGGTATAATGCAATCATCATCATCATCATCATCAACATTTAATGTCTGTTTTCCATGCTGGCAAGGTTTGGACAGGAACTGGCATGGTTTGGACAGGAACTGGCAAGGCCAGGATTTGCACCAGGCTCCATAATCTGTTTTGGTTTGGTTTCTACAACTGGATGCCCATCCAAATGCCAACCACTTTTTGGGGTGTATTAGGTGCTTTTTATGTGGCACCAGCACCCAGACCAATACTTCTTACAAGGTACCTCATAGTAATATAAAAATAATAATGCATGGTAGAAAAAGGCTGGACTTCATTCTAGTCAAAACTTCTGGGCCCAACATGTTCATTCGATATAAGTAAGCAATCATATGACTAAAAAAAAAGAAATATCACTAATATCACATGGTTTTCACCCAACGTAAAATAAAATTTACCAAGAGACTTCCAAGCTCTAATAGAAAATACTTCTCTCCTAATAAGCTACAGAAAATTTTCAAACAGACATGGTGCAAAAATAAGCTACAGTTACAATATGAACATGTAGGCGTAGGAGTGGCTGTGTGGTAAGTAGCTTGCTAACCAACCACATGGTTCCGGGTTCAGTCCCACTGCGTGGCATCTTGGGCAAGTGTCTTCTGCTATAGTCCCGGGCCGACCAATGCCTTGTGAGTGGATTTGGTAGACGGAAACTGAAAGAAGCCTGTCGTATATATGTATATATGTGTGTATATATATATATATATATATATATTATATATATATATATATAGGTGTATGTGTGTGTGTTTGTCCTCCTAGCATTGCTCGACAACCGATGCTGGTGTGTTTACGTCCCCGTCACTTAGCGGTTCGGCAAAAGAGACCGATAGAATAAGTACTGGGCTTACAAAGCATGAGTCCCAGGGTCGATTTGATTGACTAAAGGCAGTGCTCCAGCATGGCCACAGTCAAATGACTGAAACAAGTAAAAGAGATAAAAGAGAAGAGATGTAAAATATGTCACACAGAGAGACACAAGTTAATATTCATGCAAAAACTTAAAATAAATGCCTGATGAACAAACCATGCAAGGTGGAGGCAATAATTTATGAAGCAAAGATCATTTCTTTAGAACCCAACCTCCAAGTGATATGTCAAACAGAAAAGCAGCTTAAGCAAAGACCATTATAATCATTCCTTGGGGAACCTCTGGACTTGGTTAAAAGCAAATCATTAAGAGGTGGGTGGCACATCAATAGAAATTTTAGATTATTGTCCCTTAACTGTCGCTGATGTTAATTTTGGAGAAACTGCAAAAGTTGTTTTACTTTCTTTTAACACCTTCTCTAGGTACGAAGATACAAATCTCTTCCTTTAGGGTATATCAGATATAAAGAACTGCAACACATTTGGCCAACTACATATATAGAAGTTGGAAGAAATATCTTTAGGCTGGAGTATCAAGTGGAAGATCATATAGAGACAAACCCTATGGAAATATGAATGGTGATCAGCAGAAAATAAAGGAAAATACTAAAAAAAAAAAAAAAAACAAGAAAAGAACAGAAAGAAAATCATAACTAAGACTTCTGGTTAAATACCTAATCAAAAATATTTCAGAAATACAGACACTTCAAAAAAGACTTATGCAACTGGAACACCACGTTCACCTGACGAAACACAAATGCATGGACATCTGATATTGCTTCACTTCAGAATGTCATTATTTACTTAATGTATGGTATGTGTATATATATGTATGTGTGTGTTGGCACGTAAAAAGCACCATCTGTCCGTGGCCGTTTTGCCAGCCCCGTCTGGCACCTGTGCAGGTGGCACGTAAAAAGCACCCACTACACTCACGGAGTGGTTGGCGTTAGGAAGGGCATCCAGCCGTAGAAACTCTGCCAGATCAGACTGGGCCTGATGCAGCCTTCTGGCTTCCCAGACCCCAGTTGAACCGTCCAACCCATGCTAGCATGGAAAGCGGACGCTAAATGATGATGATGATATATATATATATATATATATATATATATATATATATATATATGCACACACAGAGAGTCATCTATGTATTATAGCTAATGTGTATAGACTGTTTGATGGGCCAGTTACTACAGTATTTGTTCAGAGATAACATTTCTTATGCACTTGCTATGTTAAAAACACAATAAATATCAGAGAGAGGGATGAAAATTCATTCTTGTTGTGGCCGGTAAGAGCACCAGATGTATTTCAACCTTTTTGGGCCTTTTCAGTAGCATGCATACTCACAACAAGTCACCAAGTTTGACTGATAAATCATCGTCTCTAATGTAAGAAAAAGTAAATAAAACACTCCCTGATGTTGCAGATTAAAAATCCTGTATACACAAATGAGGCAGTATTTATTGTGTTTGTAACAAAGCAAGTCTATAGGAGATGGTATGTGAGAATAAATACTGCCGGGTAAACTGGCCTATCAATAGTAGGCCAGTTACTGCAGCTAAAATAAAGCATATTGTTATACTTGGGGATGGTCATTTTGCCAATTAAACACACACACACACTATATCTTTAGTTCAGCTTTATCACTGTTATATTTGTTTCTTTGCCCAAGCTCTTCCATCACTTTCTTTTGTCCAGAAATACAAATGGACAAAGCAGAGCAAGAGGATACATGGGATAAAGAATCACTGAAGAGGTCACAGGATGTGTGACAAAAGAGATTTGACAAAGAAACAATAATAATAATAATAGTGGTTCTCATGACTTCTGATCTTAACTGATTGGAAGTGTTATCATGTACATTGTTTTTGTATAAAAGATGGGCTACAGCAAATATTCTGCTCAATACCACATATTTGCTTGTCAGTTGTTTGACCTTAACCAGTAGAGCATGTCCCTTGGTTGCTGCTGATATGTGCATCTCTGACCACGAGCAGAAGTAGTGGCGGGGGGGGGGGGCATCATAGCCATGTGTTGAGAGGGATTCTTTGGGGTTTGGATAATTCACCTTTGGAAACATGGGTGTTTCATTCTACCTTCTTAAACAATCCTTATTCAGGGACCTTTTGAGTGAGATGAGTTACTCGACCTGAAGAAAATTCTAACTGGGCCCTACCTGCAAGGTCATGTGCTGTTTATCTTGATATGAGATCACCATGTTGTGCACATATGGTTGTGATGCATGTGCCTGGTGTACCCTTATCAGATGGGTATACTGGGCTTCGTATATTTTACCCCAGTGTCACTTTGATGGCATGCACTACTCTCTCACTCAATAATAATAATAATAATAAAGTTGAAGTAAAGATATAGTGCATATGTTTAATTGGTAAAATATGACCATCCCTACATGTACAGTAGTTTGAATATATGTCACATGGTAATAACGTGAACTTTTCAAGCACACAGCCAGGCCTACATGAGTGGGAAGATGTATGTATAATGTAATTCACATTATGTGACAAATAATCGTGTTTTGTTACTACATATATATAAGATGGTATAACTATCTTATAAACAATCTGTCACATTTTGTTTTATCTCACACACATATATATGACCATGCTGGGGCACCACCTTGAAGAGTTTTAGTCTCACAGATTGACCCCATAACTTATGTTTTTAAGCCTAGTACTTATTCTATTGATCTCTTTTACTGAACTGCTAAGTTAAACAGATGTAAACACACCAACATTGGTTGTGAAGCAGTAGCGGAGGACAAACACAGACACAAAGACACATATGTAATTATATATGTAAGGCCAGTTGACTGCTGTTTCTAGCCAGGTAGTTGTCCAGCACTGAGGAAGAGAAATAACGCAGGAACCATTGGACTGCTGGTACTGCCAACAGCTAGAAGGGAGCAGTGAGCTTCCCTGCTTACAGTGCGTCTCAGACACATACCATGTGTCAATAAACCAGCTGGAAAAGACTGTTTTCCTGGGGATTAAAAAGTAGTAACATAGTCGCAGACAGGACTGCCACAATATGTTAGCAAATGCTAGTGACGCCTTGACTGGCTTCTGTGCTGGTGGCACATAAAAAGCACCAACCGATCATGGCCCCTGGCACGTAAAAAGCACCCACTACACTCACGGAGTGGTTGGCGTTAGAAAGGGCATCCAGCAGTAGAAACACTGCCAGATCAGACTGGAGCCTGGTGCAGCCTTCTGACTTCCCAGACCCCGGTCGAACCGTCCAACCCGTGCTAGCACGGAAAATGGACGTTAAACGATGATGGGAGAGAGAGAGAGGGGGGAGTGGCTTCTTTAAGTTTCCGTCTACTAAATCCACTGACAAAGCTTTGGTTGACCCAAGGCCATAGCAGAAGATACCCAAGGAGCTACAGTGAGACTGAGCCCAGAACCATGTGGTTTGGAAGCAAGCTTCTTACCACACATTCATGCCTGTCATATTTGTTTATTTTACACACACACACACACACACACTTGCATGCAAATACACATATATACACATTGAAATGCATACACATATGCAAGTGCAGCATGGTCAAGTGTAAAGAAATTCCTTTCAAACGATAAGGTCCTGGGTTTGAACCCAGCCGGTGGCATCTTGGGAGATTGTCATTTTTCTACCCTCATGAACCAACACATACCTTCTGAGTGAAATTAGGCACACAGAAACTGGACTGCCAGTCAGATTTGCATCTTTAATTCAAAAGGTATAACATTGCCACACACACACACACTACGTCATACGGATCCTGTCTGAGAATTACATTAATGCTTTAGCATTTAAATTCGTCATATCCAGCCTCTCACACCTACCCTACAATGTCGTTATAAAAATAAACAATCACATCATCATAATCTTGAAGCTAAAAGATAATGCATGATTAATTCAAAACAATGTGAATAAACAAGCATTACATTTGACAGAGTAATCTGGATGCTAAAGGGTTGAAGGAGCAGATGTCTGAGAATTCTCAGCCACTTAAGTTATTAATTCAGATGACCAAACAACTGAATCTTTATTGATCAAACAGAGGTCCACTACATATGCATGTGCATGTACGCTTGAGACGACAAGTTGATTTAATATATCAACTCTTGCTATGTTTAACATACAGATGCACAAATGGTTACGAAGCTTGCTTTACAAATCACAAAGTCCTGAGTTAAATTCCTACAGCATGGCTGAAGTACCAACAAATGAAACTGAACACATTTTCTCGTGTAACATCATACTACAACTCCTGCCCCATCAAACACCTCAAAACAGAAAACTGTGTTGTCACTCCACACACACACACACACTCACACACAATCTAGTCGATCAATATTCCTTACTCACTTATATGTTTCTTCCCTATTTAGTAAAATGCTAATAATAGTCATGAATATTCTTAATGTATGTGTATGTGTGTGTGTGTGAGTGTGTGTAAGTGGAAGGTCAATCCCTTGTTGTAACATCATATAGATTTAGCAACCAAATAATTCCTACTACTTTTAAACGGATGATACAGGAAATGTTTAAGGAATGGTTCTCATCAAAAATATTTGAAAATAATTGGCAAAGGCAGCTACAAATATCAGAATAGAGAAAGAAACTGCAATGCTGAAAATACTAGCCAATGGTCAAGATGCTGGAATCTGGGATTCAACCATCATGTGACCTGTTTTAATCAACTGTTGAAAAAAAAAAAATCACTAACATTCTGTATGACACAATGGTGTACATGCCACAAAGACCAGGAGTTACAGAAGGATTAGTAAACACATTTATCCTATAATGGTCACATCAAAATCAAGTTAGAAATCAAATTACATAACATAACCAAGAGTTAACAATTTATGAGAGATACTTGATGTGGCGCAATGAATAAATCTGTTTTTAAACATTGTCCTTTGCATATGGCCAACATAAGATCAACAACAACAAAAAAAAAATATCAGATTAAGAGATTTGCAATTTACAGGACATAAATAAATTATTGTTATATGCTCTCTGTTGGTAATGTCATGATTTATGTTCCTCAAAACTGCCTCCACTGTTAGTGTTTCTTTTTTTTTTTCCTCACCTCAATAAAAATAATATCACATCAACCGTATATGCTCTGATCCACTGCTTTTATCACCTCAAGAATCTATTTCATTCTATTTGAATGTATTGCCTCATTCCCGGTTATTCTAGCAATGATATGCATAAGGATTCAATGTTATCATCATCATCACTGTTTAATGACTGTTTTCCATGATGGCATGGATTGGACGGTTTGAAAGGAGCTGGCCAGCCAGGGAGCTGTCCAGACCCCATTTGTCTGTTGTGGGATGATTTCTACAGCCAGATGCCCTTCCTAACACCAACCACTTTATAGAGCGTGCTGGGTGCTTTTTAAGTGCCACCGGCACGGGTCTGTTTACGCAACACCAGCCATGAGTGCGTCTTACATGGTTCCAGCATCTGTAAAGAACAGGCCTGTATGTATGGATGACTGCGATTTTACTTAGCTTGATGTGTCTTCCCAAATACAGCAAATCACCACAATTCCCATCACTCCGTTCCTTCTTTATCATCACTTTTGTCAAGTAAGACATGAAAACTCTCACGCTTTATCCAAAGATAAACAGGACCAGCTTGTGACTCAGACAACAGGCTAAAATTCTGATCCATCAGGCCACTACAACTACTCAGATAATGAAATATCTTCAAACAGTTGTAATTGCTCATTCAAATCCTACCAACTCAATAAACAATTTTCATAACAATTGTTTCTCACTACAGGAATTTAATAACCAATCCCTTGTTTTCTACTGCATGTACAACTTTAAAAGGTCTATTATTAAACACAGAGTATATATATATACATACACACACACATATATATATATATATATATATATATATATATATATATATATAAGATAGAGATACATTGTTGATGCAGGCCAGATCTGATTCAGGAAAATCTATGATCATTACTACTGCTGCTGCTGCTGCTCCTGCTACTAAAGCGGTGAGCTGGCAGAACCATTAGCATGCCGGGCAAAATGCATAGCAGCATTTCATCCATCCTTACATTCTGAGTTCAAATTCTGCTGGGGTTTACTTTGCCTTTAATCCTTTGAGGGCCGATGAAATAAGTACCAGTTGAGCACTGGAGTTGATGCAATCGACTAGTCCTCTCCCTCAAAAATTTCAGGCCTTGAGCCTCTCATAAAAAGAATTATTATTATTATTATTAAGGCAGCTATGAGGCATAATCATTAGCATGACAGGTAAAATGCTTAGTGGCATTTCATCTGTCTTTACATTGAGTTCAAATTCCACTGAGGTCAACTTCGCCTTTCATCCTTTTGGGGTTGATAAAATAAGTACCAGTTGTGCACTGGGGGTGAACACAATCAACTTACCCCCTACCTCTGAATTGCTGGCCTTGTGCCAATATTTGAAACTCATATTAAAGGTCATGAGCCAACAGGATCATTG
The DNA here is from genome assembly GCF_006345805.1 of Octopus sinensis. Lineage (NCBI taxonomy): Eukaryota > Metazoa > Mollusca > Cephalopoda > Octopoda > Octopodidae > Octopus > Octopus sinensis. The sequence goes on along the minus strand of NC_043013.1, from coordinate 45,601,584 downwards.
GCACACTGTGTGAAATGCTTAACAGCATTCCGTTTGTCCTTACATTCTGAGTTCAAATTCCACTGTGGTCAACTTTGCCTTACATTCTTTTGGGGTCAATAAAATAAGTACTAGTCGAGCACTGAGGTTGATGTAATCAACAAACCCACCACCACCACCACCACCACCAACAAAATTTCAAGCCCTGTGCCTATGATAGAAAGGATTATTATTATCATTATTAATATTAAGGCCAGTTCTACCATCAGCTGATGGAAACCTGTCATTGGCAACCAGGTAATCCATTTCTTCCTGCTCGTGAATTGTCGGTGACAAAAATGCCCCCACCACTTCTCGTTAACTTACCCAGTGAAGAATGTGTGTGTGACTATCGGGATTGAAAAACAAAACCAGTCAAAAGCAGGTAACTTTCTTGAGAACCAACAATCATACATATCCTGAAAAGGGAGGCGGGCACTTCTTGGATTACCAATCCCTATGACATGCTTTAATTGTATTCCTGACAGCTAAGGACTGCATAAAGGCCGAGACTGAGAAGGCAGAAAATAGGTAAAGTAAAATAATTCAGTAGGAGGTGCAGGAGTGGCTGTGTGGTAAGTAGCTTGCTTACCAACCACATGGTTCCGGGTTCAGCCCTACTGCCTGGCACTTTGGGCAAGTGTCTTCTGCTATAGCCCCAGGCCGATCAATGCCTTGTGAGTGGATTTGGTAGACGGAAAACTGAAAGAAGCCTTTCGTATATATGTATATATATATAAGTGTGTGTGTATGTGTTTGTGTGTCTGTGTTTGTCCCCCTAGCATTGCTTGACAACCGATGCTGGTGTGTTTACGTCCCCGTCACTTAGCGGTTCAGCAAAAGAGGCCGATAGAATAAGTACTAGGCTTACAAAGAATAAGTCCCGGGGTCGATTTGCTCGACTAAAGGCGGTGCTCCAGCATGGCCGCAGTCAAATGACAAACAAGTAAAAGAGTAAAAAAGTAAAGAGTAATATTAAATCAATACATCTCATTCACACAAACAGATATGTGTAGTGGATCCCCAACATCGAACAATGAGTTCAATCAACTGAATTAACCTGTAAGTGGCTGAGCATTCCTCGGCTATGTGCACCTCCAAAACCATTCTAAGCAGAATCAGCCCAACATATTTAGAAGACAGTGGGGTGTGGTTTTTTGAATGATTTGGTCAAATGGAGCAAGGGGTTTCGTCAATGGAACATTGGAGTGAAGCCATCATCATCAACATTGTTTAACCCTTTAGCATTTAAACTGGCCATATCCGGCTGAAATGTTCTACTTGTTTTATGTTCAAATTGGCCAGATCCAGCCTCTCACACAGACCCTATAATGTCATTCTTACAAATAAACAATTGAATCATCCAAATCTTGAAGCTACATGAAAATGCATGTTTAATTCAAAACAATATAAGTTAATAAGCATTACAATTGACAGAATAATCTGAATGCTAAAGGGTTAACATCTTCTTTCCATGCTGGCATGGGTTGGACAGTTTGATAGGAGCAGGCCAGGCAGGAGGCTGCACCATGCATTTGTGTCTGTTTTGGCAGGGTTTTTATGGATGGATCTCCTTCCTAAAACGAACCACTTTGTAGAGTGGGTTAAGTGCTTTTTACGTGACACTAGCACAAGCGAGGTCAATTTTGGTGTGGCTTTTACAGCTGGATGCCCTTCCAAATGCCAACCACTTTACAGTGTGGACTGGGTGCTTTTTAAGTGGCACCTGCACTGGCAGGGTCACCAAGAAACTTTGTAGGACAGAAAATCTTTGAGTGGGGAGAGGGCGTTGGAGGAAGTGATCTTGTGTTAGATGATGAAAGGCTAGAGCATGACAGAGAATCATTATCATCATCATTTAATGTTTATTGTCCATGCTGGCATGGGTTGAAAAATTTGACCAGGATTGGCAAGCTGTAAGGCTGCACCAGACTCCTGTCTGATTTGGCATGGTTTCTACGGTTGGATGCCATTCCTAACACCAACCACTCCGAGAGTGTAATGGGTGCTTTTATGTGTCACCGGCATGGGTGCCATTTGCATGACACCAGTATCTGTCACAACTGTGATTTTACTAGGCTTGGTGGGTCTTCTTTTCAAGCACAGCATAATGTCAATGGTCTCGGTCATTCATCATTGCCTCCATGAGGCCCAACACTTGTAAGGTGCTTTTCAGGTGCCACCTTGCTTCTGTGAGACCCAATGCTTGGAAGGTGCTTCTTACATGCCACCAACACAGGTTGCCAGTTACAGGACACCAGCATAGGCCACGACTATGATTTCACTTGGATTGACGGGTCAGTAAAAATATCTTTTATTATCATTTTGTTCCACATTAATTCGTGTTAGATTCCTGAGTGCTTTAGTTTCAAACCATCTATGAAAACTAGTTAAGTACATATCGTTACACTGTACTTTAGACAATCAATGCTAAACATCATTTATAAATAAATCTTTGTGAAAATCATCACCTTACATTAAAAGGCAATAATGAAGTCAGTAGTTATTTATATGAAGTTAGTGATAATTCAGAAAAGATAAATGAATATTCAAATACCACATATATTTTGATACAATTACCATATCCACTTTCTATCCTACTTAAAATAGAACTGATATTAGATATTAAAATTTTTTTAAAGATAAAGTTTTCCGGTTCATTCATTTTTAATATTAAAACAAGGAATTTACTACAAATTTCTCCAGCTTTTAAATATTTGGTAGAATTTCACAGAATTATAAATTTAGTGACACACAATCAAAAGTTTTGTGAAATGTTCTTGATAACAAATTATCTGTCATGTTTCAAATACATAATTGATAAGAACCGCTCATGCAACTAGCAAACCTACATTATGGCCAGCATTCGGAGTAGTCTCTTGTTACAAGTAATGTGACATGAAAATTAATGAAAGAAGATAACTTATAAACACAACACACACACACGAATTACTTCAGTAAAAAAAAATAGTAACAGAACTATTTCCCAGATGCTGTATTTTCAAACTGATAGTGTCCTAAATCAGCTTTACGAGTGCTCAGACTTCAAACTTTAAGCCAAATAAACAACACTGAACAAAGTTAACCTACTTTAATGATACACTGGGTAAATCAGTACTTCATTACAAAACTGTAGGCCTTTACATATAAATATTTAAAACATTGGAGATAGTAACAATTTTCCCACTACACAACAGTCTGAAATTCACTGCTTAACACATAATTGCTGCTAAAAGAACTTCGTTCTCTTATAATATTATATTATATACCATACAAAAGGTATGTCAGCTAGCCTAGATGGTAAACAGCAGATAAACAGACTTGGTTTTATGCTTTAGCAAAAGTTTGCAGATCTCTTTCAGTATTGGTGAGAAACTGAAATTACTCAGAAACAGCCTCAATAAAACTTTGGTTTAACCCTTTAGTGTTCACATTATTCTGCCAAAATTAATGCTTTTTAATCCACATTGTTTTGAACTAATCAGGCATTAATCTTGGTGCTATGAGATTTTGATGAGGTAGCTGTAAATTTTTAAAACAATATTGTAGGGTTGGTGTGAGAGACCAGATCTGGCCAGTTTGAACATAAAACAGGCAGAATACTTTTGGCCGGATATGGCCGGTTTAAATGCTAAAGGGTTAAACAGCCATCCTTAATATTGTCTAAGAACATCTGATATCAATAAAAAAAATATTAATTTTTCCAAGATTCTGGAAACAGTTCCTCTTTGAGCAACAAGAAGAATGAGGGAAAAAAATATATATCACTTGACAAAAATTATAACCAATATCAGTAGAATATCAAATCAATTCAAAAGTTGATCAGTCTACTGATTTCTCAAGATTCTATGATCCAGACAGCATAAGTTCAATTTCTGCCCAGCTCTCCCAAACTACAAGTCTTCATTCTAGTTTGTTTACACAACACATTCTTAAATAAATATATAGGTGACTCGATCAATTCCCAGCAATAGGACGCCAAGAAGTAAACCAATCTGGAAAAGGATTTGGAAGCTTAGGGACATCCTAATTGAGAAGTTTGACAAAAGGGAGGAGGAGCTACGGACTTGTGACATAGAGGGCAACTGGGAATTCCTGGAGGACAGCTTGCTGAGTGCCAAAGACCAAATTTGTGGCTGGTGCAAATTCCCATCCAGACCTAGGGTAAAGTGGTGGTGAAATGATGCAGTAGACAGGGCCATTAGCGCTAAGAAACAGGCCTGGAAGAATGGGGGTAGCAGGGAACTGTATCAAATTGCCAGAAGGGATGCTAGGAGACGAAGTATATCTCGCCAAGAGAGAAGCAGAAAAGAAGTTCAGCGACATGAGGACCAAAGAACTGAAGTGTTTCGTATTGCAAGACAATGTGTGAGAGAAAATCGTGATGTCGCAGGAGAGAAATATGTCCATATGAATGATGGTGCACCTGCATGTAATGACTCCTACCCCTGCTGACAACAAAGGGCCTCCTCTTTCAGAGTAAAAGGCAGATTGTTTGATACCTGTGTGCAAACAGCTATGTTTCACAAAACTTTTGATTGTGTGTCACTAAATTTATAATTCTGTGAAATTCTACCAAATATTTAAAACCTGGAGAAATGAAGCCAGTATGTTGTGCACTGGTATGGTCATGTGATGTGTATGGATGAGGATAGCTGTATAAAGAAGTGCCAATCTTTAACTGTGGAGGGAACATGTGGTAGAGGTAGACCCAGGAAGACATGGGATGAGGTAGTGAAGCATGATCTTCGAACTTTGAGCGTCACAGAGGCAATGACTAGTGACCAAAACCTTTGGCGATGTGCTGTGCTTGAGAAGACCCATAAAGCCAAGTGAAATCAGTCGTGGTAGCTGGCACCCTTGCTGGTGGTGCATAATGAAAACAGTTTGAGTGTTGGGCCCCATGGAGGAAAAGTGGCTGAGTTATTTTTGAGTGTTGGGGGGCAAAGTGGCTGAGTTCCTTTCAAGTGTTGGGCCTCACAGAGGCAATGACCAAGACCTTTGGCATTATGCTGTGCTTGAGAAGAAGAGCCATCAAGCCAAGCAAAATCGCAGTCATGGCAGATACTGGTGTCACGCAAATGGCACCTGTGTTGGTGGCACGTAAAATCACCCATTACACTCTCGGAGTGGTTGGCGTTAGGAAGGGCATCCAGCCATAGAACACCATGCCAAATCAGACTGGAGTCTAGTGCAGCCTTCCAGCGTACCAGCACAGTCAAACCGTTCAACCCATGCCAGCATGGACAACAGACATTAAATGATGATGAGGATGATGATGATGATACACATACACATATATATATATATATATATATATATATATATATATAATATATATATATATATATATATATATATATATAAAACATGAAACAGAGCTACTAAACCAAGGATGACCTAAACTAAATAATCCTTTCTACTAAAGGCAGAAGACCTGAAATTTAGGGGAGAGGACTAACTGATAACATTGACCCCAGAAGCGTGAAAGCAAAGTCAACAGACGAACTACTGCTAAGCATTTCCTCCAGTGTGCTAACGATTCTGCCAGTTCGCCACCTACACTAAATAATAATAACATTTTATTTTCACTACTGTTCCACACCAGCAGTTTTTATTGTGATTCCATGCTGATACTTGCAAAATTTATGTATTTGCTTTATCTGCTTTATCAACACCTCAAACTATCACCTTTTAATTAAGGATCACAAGTTTCAAGTCCCTAGTATCAGGACAGGTTGCCTCACTATAAGGACAGAGTAAGTGCAACTAAAGTACCAATCAAACACTGTTCAAAAAACTCAGTTAATTGTCATAGACTTCCTACCTTCATCTTCTCTCTCTTCTGCAAACAGTACTTAAAATATCTTGTATCTTACCTACCGCCATTGCCTTTCTAATACATCCAACCTGAAGCAAAGTTTATATATTAAAATGTCCAGCCAATCACATCCTTTTCATCTGCTTTTTTGTCATATAATTAGTGGCCTGATTCCCTAGGGCTTTCTGTTAACCCTTTCATTACTGTATTTATTTTGAGATGCTCTGTGCTTCTTTCAATTACATTAAATATAACAAAGAATTTAGAAAAATAACTTATCATTAAGCTAGTGTTAGGAACATAAATTGTGACTAAGGTTTGGTGAAAGATTTTAATTCAGAACTTATGAAAACAAGACATTTGTACTCAGAGCCGGTTTCAGCCGGGTTGGTAATGAAAGGGTTAAGTAAAGGTGTAGTAGTGTGGTTTAAAAGAGCATTTTACAATAACACTGTTCTGAATTCGATCGTACAGTGCAGCACCTTGAGCAAGTGACCTCTACCATAACTGCAGGAAAAACCAAACCTTATAAACGAAAGGGGACAGACATTTGTTCTAGGGTGACAGATTTGATCCAGCACCTGATTTAAGATAACATAGTTCTTGGGTACCTTTAGTGAGGTCTACTCTGTTACAATAATTTAGACCAGGTCTCTGATCTGTGGATAATGGTATATTGTAGCACTCTTTCCTACTGCAGCAAACTATGAGTGGTGGTTCTGTCTCTCCCTTTACCTCACCAGTTCCCAAGACCCTGCAAAGATCATGAATACTGCCCTTCCTCACTGACTAAACCATAACAATAGAAATAAATGATTCACTGTTCATAGCATAATATAATAATATCTCACCATTATACATCATCATGTGACATGTTCTGAAAACATTGATCTGATGACAAACACCAAACATAATGGAGAACCTTTTAAATTAAATACAAATCCAAATACACTATTTACAAGCATCAAATATTTCTCATCAGCTCCATTTATCAGAGTGACCACTCCCACAGAGTTAAAAAAAAGAATGAAAAAAAAATCACCAGGATGTGAAGATGCATTTAACAAGAAAATCAGCCTAGATGAGATTTGCACCAGTGGTACTATTTTTTTCATAATGAAACAACTCCAAGAGAAATTTTCAACTAAAAATATACACCTCTACCAAGCATTTGTTAATCTGAAGAAGGCTTTGATAGGGTAGAATCTGTAGTCTGGTGGTCTTTAAGAAACTTAGGTGTAGATGAATGGCATGTGAGAGTAGTGCAAGCCACGTATAGAGGGGTGTAGTAAGCCAAGTGAAAGTTGGCCAGGTGAGGAATTAAATGCGTAGGTGTGTTCTCCAAGGTCTGGCTTTCAGTTTCCTTCTATTTATTACAGTTCTCCAAGGCAGAACAGAAGAGATTCGTGTTATGCTGACAACCTAGGTCTTATAGCAGAATTTGTGAAAAAACTTCAGAAATTCAGCAAAACCTAAAACTGAGAGGCCTCATTAAAAGTAGAAAAGGAGACACAACTCTAATGCTATCAAGGAAAAGGCTGTGCTCAATCTGCAAAAGAGTAGGGAGGAACTCTACATACTTTACACAATATGGACTATGGCTGCACCTGAAAAGTACTGGAAGCAAAGGAAAATTGATGGATAATAAAGATTTTCTATGTGGAAGATGTACAAGAGTAATAAAAAGCCAGAGCAATAGCAAAATAAAGTCCTTTCAATACTTGGAAGACTACAGCTTCTGTTATCTGAGTAACTTTATCAACAGTGGAGGAGGATGCTCTGAAATGTATAGTAACCAGAATAAGGACAGCAAAAGAAGTTCAGGGAGCAATTATCTCAGCTGGCAATAAGGGGATTCACCCTTCAAGCAAATGGTAGATGGTATGTTGCTTGTGTACGTAATGTTACATGGTTGTGAGGCATGAACACTGACCATAGAGGATGTGTGAAAAGTTGGAGAGAAATGAAGCAAGCATCCACTGCTGGATGTGTAATGTTGATATGCATGAGGGACATGGTACAGATGAGCTGAGAGAAATACTAAGTACAAGAGGAATCAGCTGTAGTATGCAAGAATGAAGATTGCATTAGTGCAGACATGTGATGCATATGGAGAATAACAGATGAATAAAGAAGTGCAGGCATAGCTAAGTGGAAGGAAACTATGGAAGAGAAAGAGCTAGGAGGATCCAGGAAAGCATGGGCAAAATTGATGAAAGCTAATCTCGTGATGTTGAGATGACAAAGGAATATGACAAAGGAATACAACAAATAACAAAAAAGGCTGTGTTGGAAATAATCTAAATAATGCAAGGAAAAGCAGACGTGAAAATGATGATGAGATGAAATCCATAACTTGTTTGAAATTGAATGAAATTAATAACCACAAACAGGAAAAGAAAGCAGAATGGATACTTTGATTGACAAGAGGCTTGCTTCATCTCTGCAATACTGAGGACACCGTTCCAATAATGTTTTGTTTTCATTTCTCAAAATAAGATAGGGTTTTAGACATCCGGTACATCACTCAGCTAATTCCTATCAAATACATCTTAGCTAACCACATCTACTGTTCCTATTTCAGCAGCATACATCAGTTGTTGTTTATTTTTATTTTCTATCTTCATTTTTCTTTACTGGCAAGAATGGAGATACATTTTGGCCACACGTATGCTGCTGGAGCAACTGTTTCGGTGCTTGGTACCCTTCCTGCTGCAAGACGCTCTAAGAAAAGATCCTTGTTTGTCAGACAAACAAACTGAGACGTACAATGCCCAGGAGCACTCCATCAAAGCAGTAGCTAAGTTTGAACTTATCCTATGCGACCAGTTGTCTATATTACCTCAAGCCTCCTACAACCATTGTTACATAAACTACGCTGCTGCAGAAATATGTAAAAAGAAAAAAGAAAAAAAAGGTTTCATTTAGTTGAAAGCCAAAAGAGTGTGAAATAACTTTGTTCTTTTGCATCTCGAAAGAGATGAGAAAGAACAGATGCCTGAGTGAGTTTGGTTATTAAATAATCTTGGCACCACTTCATTTTTCAATTCATTTAAAATATAAACAAAACAAATTGTTCAGCATTCTCTTGGAAAATTTTTTTTATAAAAAAAACAAACAACTATATAAAACTATATATATAATAATTCTTTAAGACTAGAGATATTAAAGCCAACCAAGACACACCGACAAAAATAGACTATTATAAAAGCGAAGACTACTGAAATACATTGTTTACTAACACCAGCTGTAATAATATAAAATATCAACTATGATGAAATGTTAAACTACGCAAACCAGAACAAATTACTCTGCTTAGAAACAGAGACATTAGCAACTGAGAGATGAGACTGCAATCAGGTTTTACGACATCAGCCAAAATAACAAAATAGAATACCAGTTCACATGTGATTACTGAAAACGAAGCTGCAGTCTCCGATATCCCTCAACTCCCTATCTTTTGTCTACAACTGAAAACACTCTGATCTGTTTCTTAATTACAGTTCGGTATAGTAATTGTTCCACATCAGAGCAGATACAACAGTAAAACTTACAGATGATATCCTTGGCACACAACTGTCGACAAGCCTACAAGGGAGTAATTACAAAGTCTCTCCTTGAGCTGTTAGAAATAGCAGCCAAAGTTCCCACAACCCATAGCCTACTTGTCTTAAAAAAGAGTATATTTGATATCATCCAAAACAGACTACTTCTGCAAAATAAAATAAATAAATAGGCACAGGAGTGGTTGTGTGGTAAGTAGCTTGATTACCAACCACATGGTTCCAGGTTCAGTCCCACTGCGTGGCATCTTGGGCAAGTGTCTTCTACAATAGCCCCGGGCCGACCAATGCCTTGTGAGTGGATTTGGTAGACGGAAACTGAAAGAAGCCTGTCGTATATATGTGTGTGTATGTGTTTGTCCCCCTGGTGTGTTTACGTCCCCGTCACTTAGCGGTTCAGCAAAAGAGACCGATAGAATAAGTACTGGGCTTACAAAGAATAAGTCCCGGGGTCGATTTGCTCGACTAAAAGGCGGTGCTCCAGCATGGCCGCAGTCAAATGACTGAAACAAGTAAAAGAGAGAGTAACTGAAACAGGATGCTCATATCTTGAACGATGGAGACTGACCAGAGCCAGTCTTCGGGGAAAACACTCAGCATCATCGCATACTCCAAGCACTCCTGCTGTCCATTCTTTATGGGGTACAGCTGTTCTGAAACTGACAAATACCAACCCACAAAAAAGAAAAATTAGTGAAACACGCCCCCCCTCAACCTTCTTTTAGTAAAAGACAAATTAATATTTGCCTCTGTAAGGTGGTTTGTGTTAGGAAGGTCATCACGCAGTCGTAAAAATCCTGCCAGAACAAGCAGTGAAGCCTGGTGCAGGCTTCTGCCTAGCCAACCCGTCAAACTGTCCAACCCATGCCAGCATGGAAAACAGATATTGAACTATGACGATGACAACGATGACAAGATTAAAAAATTCAAAACTGGACAGCTGGACTGGTGGTACGTAAAAAGCACTATCCGAATCATGGCCAATACCATCGCCGCCTCGACTGGCTTCCGTGCCGGTGGCACATAAAAAGCACCATCCGAATTGTGGCCGATGCCAGCCTCGCCTGGCACCTGTGCAGGTGGCACGTAAAAAGCACCCACTACACTCACGGAGTGGTTCGCGTTAGGAAGGGCATCCAGCTGTAGAAACACTACCAGATAAGACTGGAGCCTGGTGCAGCCTTCTGGCTTCCCAGATCCCCGGTCGAACCGTCCAACCCATGCTAGCATGGAGAACGGACGTTAAACGATGATGATGATGATGATCTTATTAAAATCATCAATTTGTCTGCTCCCTTTTTAATCCTCACATCTATCCACCCACCCCATGAGAAACAATGATCTGGTAACATGAGCTGAGATAACTAAATCTTTCACCAGGGGTTGCCAATAGTCGAATACAGTTACAAAGCATTAATGGGACTATTACATGGATTATGCTTCTCTTTCAATGCATTCATGTTATTGTAGTTTTAGAAGTTTAGAAATTGTTCTTATTTCTATTTCGATGCAAAGACTTTACACTCACTGATTCATTATGTGGGAAATTATGATAATATTGATATTTTCAATCATATTCCATAGTTAAGGTTATTAAAAGTGTAACTCTTGGACATTTGTTAAAAGATTTCGACTGCTTTCAATGAAACGACGTAACACATACCATGACAAGCAGAACACTTTAACAGATTAGTACTGCTTCTATTATTACCATCGTCATTTAACCCTTTAGCATTCAAATTAATATGTCATAAGTAATCCTTATTTATTCACATTTCTAAAAATTAATCTGGTATTATCTTGTAGCTTCAAGATTTGAAAGATGTAATTCTTTTTTACTCTCTTTTTTTTACTCTTTTACTTGTTTCAGTCATTTGACTGTGGCCATGCTGGAGCACCGCCTTTAGTCGAGCAAATCGACCCCAGGACTTATTCTTTGTAAGCCTAGTACTTATTATATCGGTCTCTTTTACCGAACCGCTAAGTGACGGGGACGTAAACACACCAGCATCGGTTGTCAAGCAATGCTAGGGGGACAAACACAGACACACACACACACACATATATATATATATATATATATATATATATATGACGGGCTTCTTTCAGTTTCCGTCTACCAAATCCACTCACAAGGCTTTGGTCAGCCCGAGGCTATAGCAGAAAACACTTGCCCAAGGTGCCACGCAGTGGGACTGAACCCGGAACCATGTGGTTGGTAAGCAAGCTACTTACCACACAGCCACTCCTACGTTTATTTTTAGAATTACATTGCAGGGTAGGTGTGAGATACTGGTTCCGGCCAGTTTGAGCATAAAATGAGTAGAATATTCAGGCCGGATATAGCCGGTTTAAACACTAAAGGTTTAATGCTTGCATGGGTCGGACAGAATTTGTTGAGGCAGATTTTCAATGACACGATGCCCTTGCTTATTGTAAAATGATATTTCCCCTTGGCTAGACAGGTTTCCCAAGGAAGAACGGAAAATAAACAATGCTGTTTATATTTTAGTGATGCTCATTTACGATCATCATGTAATGCCAAGACACCTAGAAAAAGATGAGGGATGATGACAGGAAGGACATATGACCGTAGAGAATTGCCTCGATTGTAGAGAATTGGGAATATAGACATTAAATGATGAAGTTTCCTCTCATTTTTTCTTTCATTCAAACTTTATCTCCCCATCATCTCTTCATTTCTCAATATCTTCACCTCTTGCCACACAGACACTGACATCATACACAAATTTCTCTCTTGTGCTATCTCTAGAATTCTTTGCACTACTCACTCATCCTCGATACCTCTTTCATTTTACCACGTTTCCTCTCTAATTCCACAGGGATAGATTGTTCTCATTCCTTTCGCCTTATCATCTTTTACTTTTTGCTTGTTTCAATTGTTAGACTGCAGCCATGCTGGGGCACCACCACGAAGGATTTTTAGTCAAAAGAATTGACCCCAGTTACTTATTTCTTTGTTAAGCTGAGTACTCATTCTATCAGTCTCCTTTGCTGAACTGCTAAGTTACTGGGACGGAGATACACAAACACTGGTTGCTAAGCTGTAGTAGGAGACAAACAAAGACATACATACACACACAGATGTGTGTGTGTGTGTGGCTTGTTTCAGTTCCCATTTACCAAATCCACTCGGTCAGACCAAGGCTATAGCAAAGGGCACTTGCCCAAAGTGCCATAAATAGGACTGAAACCAGAACCATGTGATTGAGAAGCAAGCTTCACTATTTGCTTGTAATGCTTAAACCCTTTAGCATTTAAACAGGCAATATTCAACCCGAATATTGTATCTGTTCTTTGTTCAAACTGGCCAACTCCAGCCTTTCATACCTACACTGCAATGTCATTCTAAAACCAAACAAGCCCATCATTGAAATCTCAAAGTTACAAGACAATGCATGATCAACTCAAAATAATGTGGATATAGGCGCAGGAGTGGCTGTGTGGTAAGTAGCTTGCTAACCAACCACTTGGTTCCGGGTTCAGTCCCACTGCATGGCATCTTGGGCAAGTGTCTTCTGCTATAGCCCCAGGCCGACCAATGCCTTGTGAGTGGATTTGGTAGACGGAAACTGAAAGAAGCCTGTCGTATATATGTATATATATATATATAAGTGTGTGTGTATATGTTTGTGTGTCTGTGTTTGTTCCCCTAGCATTGCTTGACAACCGATGCTGGTGTGTTTACGTCCCCGTCACTTAGCGGTTCGGCAAAAGAGACCGATAGAATAAGCACAAGGCTTACAAAGAATAAGTCCCGGGGTCGATTTGCTCAACTAAAGGTGGTGCGCCAGCATGGCCGCAGTCAAATAACTGAAACAAGTAAAAGAGTAAAAGAGTAAGAGTATATAAATATTACACTTGACAGAGGGATCTGAATGCTAAAGGGATAAACCAGAATATATTCTGTTAAGCTGAGCAAGAGACACTCATTAGCTAAAAATACTAAGCTTAACACTTAATCAACACTTACATCCCCCTATGCCATTGTTATGTAATACAATTATATAATGGAAATTAGGAGCTCTAAACCTTTGTTTTTTGGGGTTTTTTTTAATGGTCATAGGTTTGTTCTTTCTTAATAAAAACTTCCCATCTGGTGCTCATCTTTGTGCTAGGCTCTGATAACATCCCCAGTAGGCCTAGAATAGAGATGAAAACCATATGAGAGCATTCAATTAGGAAACAATATTAAGTCTACAATTATAAAATAATGGGTTTAAAGTCCCTAATTTCCACCAACTAGAGAACGTATATGTTAAGTGCTAAGTCAACTTCGTAGAGCAATGTCCTCAGTGCTCACTTTATTTACTGATGCTCCCACTGTCTACTTCTTCTAGTGACATCTTCATTGTTAGCCTCAAATCGCCAGGCCTGGTCGGCATTTGTGAGAGATGCAGTATTGAGGATGAATGAAGCCAGCTCAACCCATCCCAGGTGAATGCTGTCAAGTCAAGTCAAGTCACATCTTCATTGTCCACCTTATCTAGTCATGTCACCAGCCATGCTATCTAATAATGTAATTATCATCTACTTTATCTAGACATGCCTTCACATTGCCCTGTTTAAAACCTGCCCATAAACTCAGCTGTCTCCCTGGGGGGGGGGGGGGAGGTCATTAATTCTCAAGCTCCTTCATTTACAAAGCAGAGGCTGATTGGCTAAGAAGCATTTCTCATTTATCTGGGTGTTTTTATTTTTAACACACATCATAGTTTTCCTTATTTGGATACTTGCACAGTACTGGATCAATGAATTTATGGTTGGATATCATTTAATTAATCACATAACTGTAACATAGAGATTGCATCTATGATTATCCTAGAAGAGTGAAGCAAACAATGTAGTATGCCTTGCTAAGAATGATTACAAAGCATTGGTGTGGGTGCTAGTGACACCTAAAAAGCACAGGTGTTGGTGCCACATAAAAAGCACCCAGTACACTCTGTGGAGTGGTTGGCATTAGGAAGGGCATCAAGCCATAGAAACCAAGCCAAAACAGACTATGGAACTTGATGCAGCCCGACATTACCAGTTCCTATTTCTTTACTACCCACAAGGGGCTAAACACAGAGAGGACAAACGGATTGAGGCGATTATATCGACCCCAGTGCGCAACTGGTACTTATTTAATCGACCCCAAAAGGATGAAAGGCAAAGTTGACCTCCACGGAATTTGAACTCAGAATGTAGTGGCAGACAAAATACCACTTAGCATTTCGCCCGACGTGCTAACGATTCTGCCAACTTGCCGACATTACCAGTTCTTGTCAAGCTGTCCAACCCATGCCAGCAAGGGAAACAGACATATGATGATGATGATGAGTATGTAACAAGATCTGAACTTATATCCAAGTGCTCAGCAGTTTTGTACCCTAGCTTCACAGCTGTTGTATCTCATGTGCACTAGCTGACTAGCTAGAGGGACCCCAAGATCAGTAATCTTACAGCTTATCAGGTGTACTGAAACAAGATTCGTTCAAGATGTGGTTGGAGCAATACTTGCCCTAAGCGGACCTTAATTCGACACAGAGCTATGTAACTCATATTAACATTAGAAAACAGAGGTAAACCATATGGGATTCACAGATTTTCTACACCAAGATCATTCAACCATCTTCCTCTCATTTCCAAACAGACCTTAGAAATCATGAATTTCTAGAACAATTCATTGTTACAAATATCAGATGTATAATGGTTTAACCCTTTAGCATTTCAACTGGCAGTATCCGGCCAAAATATTCTATCTGTTTTGTGATCAAACTGGCCAGATCTGGTTTCTCACACTTACCCTACAATGTCATTCTAAAAAATGAACGGTTATCTCATAGCTACAAGATAATAGGTGTTACTTTTGACGGAATGAGTTGAATGCTAAAGGGTTAACGATAATGTATTAAGTAGTTCAAACACAACACACACACATATCATTAATCCTTTTGTTACTGTATTTATTTTGAGATGCTGTGTTTCTTTCAATTACTTTAAATATAACAAAGAATTTAGTAAAATAACTTAGTTATCATTAAGCTAGTGTTAGGAACATAAATTGTGACTAAGGTTTGGTGGAAGATTTTAATTCAAAACTTAGGAGAACAAGACATTTGTACTCAGAGCCAAAGCCGGTTTCAGCCGGGTCGGTAACAAAAGGGTTAAATCTCATGTATTTTATGATGCATTATAATGTGTTGTAGGCTAAGGTGGGAGCTGCCCCACAAAATATTGCCATAAAGATTTTCTTAAAACATTTCAATGGTAGTCAAAAACAATGTGAATAAGAATTCTCTTCATTGTCAAAAGTAACTCAACCCAATAGATAACACCAATTAATTTCAGGAAAATACATAATATCCATTTTATTTTCATTTCACAACCATTACCACTTTGTAGAGCTATAGTTTTGAAATAACAAAACAAAATTCAGTGAAGTTAAAACTATACACTAAATGGCACATCAAGAGTTCAGGATCTATGACTTGCCATTAATTGGTTTCTTCTATGACATAAATCTACTTCAGGTTAATTAGAAATTGGAACTTGTCAAATGTAACAATAGTATATCGAATGTCATTAACAAGCACCAAGCCCTAACAACCTGACTGACATGTCAAAAATAAGAGACCATGGCAACTAGGTTGCTCCAAACAAAAATGACAACAGAGCTTGATATTATATCAGATTCCATGCCGGTGGCACGTAAAAAGCACCATCCGAACATGGCCGATGCCAGCGCCGCCATGACTGGCTTCCGTGCCGGTGACACGTAAAAACCACCAACCAATTGTGGCCGTCGCCAGTCTCGCCTGGCACCTGTGCCGGTGGCACGTAAAAAGCACCCACTATACTCACGGAGTGGTTGGGGTTAGGAAGGGCATCCAGCTGTAGAAACATTGCCAGATCAGACTGGAGCCTGGTGCAGCCTTCTGGCTTTCCAGATCACGGTCGAACCGTCCAACCCATGCTAGCATGGAAAACGGACGTTAAACAATGATGATGATGATGATACTTGTAATTCCTGTCTCGTCAATTGAGACAAGATTGACATGTAACTCCTATACCAGTCTGCTTAAGTTCTAGAACCAAAGTTCTAAATCGGTAGTTCTCAACCATTTTTTTTACCTATGAACCCCTTTGAGTCCTATTTTACTCGGATGGAACCTCGTAACCATTCCATGTTTGAAAAACCCTATTATCCTTCATCGTTTAGCATCCGCTTTCCATGCTGGAATGGGTTGGACGGTTTGACTGAGGACTGGTGAGCCAGAGGCTGCACCAGGCTCAAACTGATCTGGCAAAGTTTCTACAGTTGGATGCCCTTCCTAATGCCAACCACTCCGAGAGTGTAGTGGGTATTTTTACGCGACACCGGCACAAGGGCCAGTCAGGTGGTTCTGGCAACTACAATGTTCAAAAGGTCTTTTTTTACATGCTACGTGCATGGGAGCCAGTCCGGCGGCACTGGCAACAACCACGCTTGGTGGGAATTGCATAAAAATAAAATAAACCATTAAAATATGTCATGTATTATAGAAGCATAACCAAGTTTATTGCACATAAATTTTAATAGCAAAATCTTATATGCTCCCCACCAAGGGTCATATGGACCCCCCCCCAGTTGAGAACCATTGTTCTGACTGGTGTAAGAAAAACAAACGCAGGCACAGTTTAGTTTTATCCATCTGAAGATTATTACAAAAGCAGTTTTTCCATGACAAATTATAGCAGACAGCAGAAAAGAAAGCATTAAATAGAGGATGTATCTGGGTATCTGATTACAGAAAAGCTATGGTGAACTGTCACAGCAAATGACTGTTAGTATGTAATATAATGCAAAAAGTAGTGAAATCAATAAATATATAAGAAAAAAAAAATGAGTTTATTGTTCTTTGCAGTCCACCATCCGTTCATTGGAAAGCTATCATCATCATCATCATCATCATTTAGCGTCCGTTTTCCATGCTAGCATGGGTTGGACGGTTCAACTGGGGTCTGGGGAGCCCGAAGGCTGCACCAGGCCAGTCAGATCTGGCAGTGTTTCTACAGCTGGATGCCCTTCCTAACGCCTGTCCTTTCATTAGTGTCATGAATCTGTGGAATAATTTAAACTCACCTAGCCATCTTTCACCATTTCCGTTTTTAAGAAGAGTTTACAAATTAGATGGAGAAGTTTTTAGAAAATTACTGCAACATGTTCTCTCCTATCTGCCAACAGGCAGTTTCAGGGGCTACATTTCTAATGCTGACATGGGTTGAATAGATCTTTAAACCCTTTAGCGTTCAGATTACTCAGTTAAATGTAATACTAATTCATTTACTTTGTTTTGAATTAAAATATGCAGTTACCTCATAGCTTTAAGATTTTGATGATGTAGTTGTTTATTTTTAGAATGACATTGTAGGACAGGCATGAGAGGCCAGATCTTGCTGGTTTTAGCATAAAGCATGTAGAGTATTTGGACCAAATATGGTTGGGTTAATACTACGGAGCTAAGCCATGATGTATTTACTGCCATTAAACCCCCCCCCCCCTCTCTCGGAGAGGCACAAGCACCTACACGCACATATACACACACGGCAGTAACTAATGCCTACCAAATTCAATCACAAAGCTTCGGTCGGCCCAGGGCTATAGCCTTGTGAGAGGATTTGGTAGACAGAAACTGAAAGAAACCCATCGTATATATGTATATATATATATATATATGCATGTGTGTGTATATGTTTGTGTGTCTGTGTTTGTTCCCCACAACATCACTTGACAACTGATGCTGGTGTGTTTACATCCCCGTAACTTAGCAGTTCAGCAAAAGTGACCGATAGAATAAGTACTAGGCTTACAAAGAATAAGTCCTGTAGTCGATTTGCTCGACTAAAGGCAGTGCTCTAGCATGGTCACCGTCAAATGACTAAAACAAGTAAAAGAGTAACATTAAATAATAATTATTAAAAGGAAAGCAAGAGTACAAAACCAGAAGTCTTGAATGGGAGTTGGTTATACTCTAATGATTCTATCAATCTACCACCCTTAAAACAATAAGGGTAAAAATTACCAAGAAAGAATACATTTCCAGCAACAGAGAATTGGCATTTACATACATTGAAAGTTATTCTATGGTTGTGTGGAGGTGCAAGCATGGTCATGTGGTCAAGAGGATCACTTTAGAACCACGCAGTTTTGGATTCAGCCCCAATGTATGGTACCCTGGGTCGAACAATGCCTTTGAGTGAATCTGGTTAACCCAATCTGTGTGGAAGCCTGTATGTATGCATATGTATATGTGTGTGTTTGTCCCTCACTACTGCTTGACAACCGGTACCGACTGGTTTCTGTTTTGAAATTTAGTGGTTTGGAAAAAAGTCTGATAGAACAAGTACCAGACTTAATAAGGAATGGGGTCAATTTATTCAGGTAAACCAATAGTTCTCAACCAAGGCCTATATGGCCCTTGGGATCCATATAAGATTTTGTTGTTAAAATATATCTGCAATGAATTGATTATTCTTCTACAATACATAAAATATTTTATCAATTTGTAATATTTAATTATAAAATTTTAATACAAAAGAAACCACAGGAGTGGCTGTGTGGTAAGTAGCTTGCTTACCAACCACATGGTTCCGGGTTCACTCCCACTGTGTGGCACCTTGGGCAAGTGTCTTCTACTATAGCCTCGGGCCGACCAAAGCCTTGTGAGTGGATTTGATAGATGGAAACTGAAAGAAGCCTGTCGTATATATGTGTGTGTGTGTGTGTGTTTGTGTGTCTGTCCCCCCAACATCACTTGACAACCGATGCTGGTGTGTTTACGCCTCCATAACTTAGCAGTTCGGCAAAATAGACCTAGGCTTACAAAGAATAAGTCCTGGGGTCAATTTGCTCGACTAAAGGTGGTGCTCCAGCATGGCCACAGTCAAATGACTGAAACAAATAAAAGAGTAAAAGAGAGTATCCAATGGCTAGGTGGGTCCATCCGAGTGAAATAGTAATGGGGGGCATCAGGAAAAAAACGGTGGAGAAACACTGAGCTAAACCCTTGAAGGCAGTGCCCAAGCGTGGTTGCAGTCCACTGTCTAAAACAAGGATAGAAGATACCAAGAAAAAAAGTGGCTTAAGCATACACCAGAAAATGACAGAGACTGACAAAATACCAATACTCTGAGATAAGCCAATAGACACAGACAAGGAGATCAAAGTTAGGTGACTGGATATTATCACCAGAGAGCACCAAGAAAGAGAGTGCTTCCTATTAGACATAACAATGGAGACATTATCAAAGTATAAAGATCCAGAAAGAGATAAAACAATAAAATAATGACTTTGGTGTACTAATTCACAAATAAGTAACAAAAGTTATTTGATACTCAATACATAAGTTGAGTATAATAGCACAGAGTAAGTTATAGCTGATACAATGTAAAATGGCATTTATTGGACTTAAATTTCGATCTTTCAATTTCTTTAGAATTAATACGTGTTATTTCCCAGCAAAAAAAAAAAATTATGATTGAAATTTAAATCCACAAACTCACAATTACATTGTGCCAGTTGTTGAATATTACTTTTTTTTTTATTGTTGTGAAATAGAATAACTTAAATGTAGGGGCTAAAAAACAAAGAACCCTTTATAATAATAGATCCCTTAGGAATGATAAAAAAAAAAAAAAACACAATGCAGGCAAAACCCCATACTTCAAATGTTCACAACATGTAGAAAACAGAACAATTAGACACTCTACATAAAGAGTAATTTTTAATACAAAAGAAACCACAATCATCATCATCATCATCATCGTTTAACGTCCGCTTCCCATGCTAGCATGGGTTGGACGATTTTGACTGAGAGCTGGCAACCAGATGGCTGCACCAGGCTCCAATCTTGATCTGGCAGAGTTTCTACAGCTGGATGCTCTTCCTAATTCCAACCACTCAGAGAGTGTGGTGGGTGCCTTTTACGTGCCACTGGCACAGGGGCCAGTCAGGCAGTACTGGCAATGACCTCGCTTGAATCTTTTTACATGTGCCAGTGAAGCGACATTGGTAACGATCACACTCGAATGGTGCCCTTTTATGTGCCACAGGTACGGAAGCCAATTGGCTGCTCTGGCCAAAACAAAACTATAAATAGCCAAGCCAAAAAAACAGTGCTTCACAGTATGTAATAAAAGCATTCTATAACATAATACTACCAAAACATAATAATAATAATGCCCTACTGCAATAGCATGCAAGCCCTCATGCAATACCAAGCATGTTCTGATGCAATACCAGGCTGTGGTTATCATGACATCTGATCTTAACTAATTGCAAGTGTTACATTGTACATGTTTTGTCTTTGTGTAAAAGATGAGCTACAGCAAGTATTCTTCTCAATACCACAGATTTGCTTGTCAGTTGCTTGATTTTAATCAGTCTAACTTAGTGGTGGGCAATATGTGCCTCTCTGATCACAAGCAGGGGTAGTGGGAGGAGCATTATAGCTATGTACCAAGAGGGATTCTTTGAGGTTTGAATAATTCACCCTTGGAAACATGGGTGCTTCATTCATCATTCTTAACCCTTTAGCATTCAGATTAATTTATCAAATGCAATGTTTATGTATCCATATTTTAAAAAATTAATCACATATTATCTTGTAGCTTCGAGATTTTGAAGATGTAATCATTTAATTTTAGAATGACATTGTAGGGTAGGTGGGAGAGACTGGATCTGGCCAGTTTGAAAATAAAACAGGTAGACCATTTGGGCCGGATACGCAGGTTTAAATGTTAAAGGGTTAAACAACCCTTATTCAGGGGCCATTTGAGTAGGATGGGCTACTCAACCTAAAGAAAATGCTAACTGAGGCCTACCTGCAAGGTCATGCTTTATTTATCTTGATATGAAACTACCACGTCATGCACATATGGTTGTGATGCATGTGCCTGATGTACCCTTATCAGATGGGCAGTCATGGTTGGTATATTGGGCTCCAAATACTTGCACCCCAGTGTCACTTTGATGGCATATGCTGCTCTCTCACTCAATAATAATCCTTTCTATTCTAGGCACAAAGCCTGAAATTTTATAGACAAGGTTAGTCAATTACATTGACCTCAGCGCTTGACAGGTACTTATTTTATCAGTTCTGAAAGGATGGAAAGCAAACTTGGTCTCAGTAGCATTTGAATTCAGAACATAAAACCGAAAGAAATGCCACTAAGCATTCTGCTTGGCATGTTAACAATTCTACCAACTTGTCTCTTGATGATGATGATCTTGATGACGATGATGAAATTGGCACAAGGTCTGAAGTTTTTTAGAGAGAAGGATTTAGTTGACTACGTCAACCCCAGTACAAAGACTGATACTTTATTTTATTGACCCGAAAAAAGAGGTAAAGTTGACCTTGATGGGATTTGAACTCAGAATATAATGAAGTAGAGCATTCTTTTTCTGCCAGCTCACTGCCTTCTTCTAATAGTTTCTGATTTAGGCACAAGGCCAGCAATTTTGAGGGGAGGGGAGTTCTTCATTGGTACTTCAATTTATTGATTCCAAAACAATAAATAGTAAATTTGGCTTGATTTGAACTCAGAACTTTAAGAGCAGAAACAAATGCCAAAGACCTTTTTTTTTTCCAGCACTTTAAGCACTCTACTAATCCAAATAATGATTATGATGATTAACAATACCAATTATTAATATTATATATTCTAATAAGGTGCACAGACTGATTTAGATTTTTTAAAATCTACAACATCACAATGAGTGAGAATGGAAACAAAACTGCATATTTTTCAGCCGATCATTCGAAATATCAAAGCTATCTAATTTAAGGGTGCTGCTAAAAATAACAACAACTACAACAACAATAATAATTAGTAAAAAGAGTGTATACAAATATAATAATAATAAAAACAATAGTTGTTATTGAGAGACTGCCCATGCCTATATGAGTGACACATAGTTAATGAGTCAGAAAGAAAAACAGACTTCAAGGGAATGTGAGTCACAAAAGAGAAATAAAGAGAAGCCAATCCTTAGTTTGCAAATAAATCTGTTATGTGACAAGGTTTATTGTGATGTGACTGTTGTTACTGGTTTCACATGAAGCAACAGTTTCTAACAGGGGGAACCATATCAATTTTGTTGCAATGCCTTGTTTATTCGGAACATACCAGAATTCTTTATTCCAATGCAATACAAAACATGCTGAGGAAGTAGCCATAATAAATATTTTTTTACAAACTAACTGTCACAAACTCTCTAAATGCAAGCTAAACAAGGGAGGCCCTATGCAGTTATTTGATCTGCTAGAAAGAGTTGTAAATAAAATTTCCTTCAAATTACATTTTACTGTCTAAAAAAAAAAATTCAATAAAAAAACAGAAAAGCATATTAGATAATGTAGTCCTTATAAATACTATCAGGGATGGTCAGAGCTGTCCTGGAGACGAACAATAACTCTTTCAAGCAAATCTAAGTTATAAATATAATATATTTTAGACAAGGGGTATTAGATTGTTTCTAATCTTATGATCAAAAGATTATGATCCCAAACCCTTCCACAGATGACCTGAGAAAAGATACACAACATGTAAAATCAAACTAGCCATCAGTAAATAACAGAATTGAAGGGGTTGGTACTAGGTCTAGATTTCATTCATGCAACTGAAACTGAAAAATCTTCCTAGCTACAAAAATTTAACATCTTTAACCACTGGTCAATCCTGATTCAACAGGCTGATGATCAAAGCTATTCCAGACATAAACCATTGTATCTTATTGAATACTGACAACAGTCTCCATTGTTTCTACTTTTGTTATGACAGCAAAAAAGTGATTTAAGAGGATTTGGCTGCTATTTCTAGAAAATCAACAACTACGCTGAGGCTCCTTTTGTGGTGGAGGCTTTCATAAACAAATCTCCAAGCTGAAAGTGATAGTATTTGTACATGTGAATCATGTGTTATTCACATTCATTTTTATCAATGCTATCCCTTCATTACTCATTTCATTTTTACTCTGGTCAATAGCTTTTAATTAGCCACAAACTGTATCCCCACCACACATACAATTTGTTCCACAAAACTTCCTTACTCACTCCATGTAAGCAAGGAACTTTTATGTTTCTCTCAAATACACATATTTACAATACAAAGCTCGGGTCCTCCACTCTATTCTCCATACCTGAAAAAATATTATATACAATCCACAGCACTGTGAACATAGTAAGTGACTATATCTTCAAGTTTATGCGATAATTATATATAAACATATATATATTGCACTATACAGACAAAACAGTTTGGATGCAACACATCTATGAAACAAACAACCTACTCCATCAAATATATAAGACGCAGTTGATGGAGCAGGTTGCTTCTAAAATGCATTATTGGATGTACACGTAGATTTAAACACTAAAAGTTATTTGAGTCAATTCAACTTGGATGTGTGATGTCAGTGTGCATGTGCAACAAGTTGAGCATAAGAAGAATTATGTGCAAAGTGCAAAAGAGGAAACTGCACTAGTTTGGTCATGTGATGCAGATAGATGAGGACAGTTGTATAAAGAAGTGTCAATCACTTAAAGAGGAGAGAAGTGGAAGAGAGAGACTCAGGAAGACACGAGATGAAGTATTGAAGGCTGGCCTCAAAATGCTAAACCTTATGAAGGAGATGACAGAGGACCAAGATATGTGGTATACTCGAGAAGACCTGCCCACAACAATAGAACTGAGATCCTAAAACCAATGCATATATGTCAAAAAGTACCCAGTGCACTCTGTGGAGTGGTTGGCATTAGGAATGGCATATAACAGTAAAAACCAAGCCAAAACAAACTATGGAAACCTGATGCAGCCCCTGGCCTTGCCAATTCCTGTCAAGCCATCTAACCCATACCAGCATAGAAAACAGATATTAAATGATGATGATGATGATGATGATGTTGTTCTAGGAAAAAAAAATACAATACAATATAGGCGTAGGAGTGGCTGTGTGGTAAGTAGCTTGTTTACCAACCACATGGTTCCGGGTTCAGTCCCACTGTGTGGCACATTGGGCAAGTGTCTTCTACTATAGCCTCGGGCCGACCAAAACCATGTGAGTGGATTTGGTAGACGGAAACTGAAAGAAGCCCGTTGTATATATGTGTATATATATATATGTGTGTATGTTTGTATGTCCATATTTGTCCCCCCAACATCGCTTGACAACCGATGCTGGTGTGTTTGCGTCCCCGTAACTTAGCGGTTCGGCAAAAAAAGAGACCGATAAAATAGGTACTAGGCTAACATAGAATAAGTCCTGGGGTCGATTTGATCGACTAAGTGCGGTGCTCCAGCATGGCCACAGTCACATGACTGAAACAAGTAAAAGAGATATTTCAACCTTGTGAAGAAAGTATGCTAAAGGATCTTGTGGTACATGTCAAAAAAAAAAAGAATAAACTGATTAGAAACACCCATACAATCTACAAAATGTGTTCTGTTGTGATAAAGAAAAAAAAATAATCAAATAGCACGTTCACAACAATAACATCAAATGCAATAAGAGCTGTGACAATGAGATTAGATAACAAGTCTATTAATAAAAACACCATGTTTATGATATGCATACATTCAACATGTTAGTTATTTAACATGCTAACGTAAGTTGAGCTGTGAGGCTTCGGAAAATTCTGACATTTACATAATTAATGCATCAATGAGACAGCCTTCCAAGCATGAAGCAAAAAAAATGGTACTTGTCAGTTGAACAGATTAACCCTGTAGCATTTTGTCAAAAAAAATGCCTAGTTATTCTCATTGTTTTGAATTAATCTGCATTATCTTGTGGCTTTGAGATTTTGATGGGGCAACCGTTAATTTTTAGAATGATATTGTAAGGTTGGTGTGAGAAGCCAGATCTGGTCAGTTTGAACATAAAGCAGGTGGAATATTTTGGCCAGATATGGCCAGTTTAAATGCTAATGGGTTAAGAAAGAGGTGTTGTTGTTTAAGCCTCAGATTAGTCTAGACATAGCAGGAAGAAGGGTATGATGAAAGACATTCCAATCATGACAAAGCTGTCTTTGTTTTAGACATACCCAATGAATATGCCCTTCTTTTTTAAGTAAAGTAGATTGTAATTTTAGAGAGATTTGGCTGGTATTTCTAGCAGGTTAAGCAACCACATAAAGACACTCTTGTTGGTTTGAAAAGTTTTGTAGTTTGTATAGGAGCACAGCACAATGTTTGCAGCCAGTTTTGAAATCATAACCCTATTAGTAACCGATCAGATTAACTGCAATACCAACGAACTACTTCTATTATGAAAATAATCAACATAGCTAACCGCTAACCAAGTAATTATTTTTTTGTTAACAATAATCATAATGATTGAGATGCTAAGAAAAGTCACCCATCAATAATGAAGAAAATAACTTAATCAATCATTAATCAAACCATTAAACATAGATTTAGAACAGTAATACTAGAAATAATTATTTACCTATAACATTGTTCTAGAATATTTATTTTAGAAATATTTCAGAAAATCAAACTGTAAATAGCAATAAAAAAAAAATAAAAGATTCCAGAACAGAATCTTGACGAATTTAATTAGAGTTTAGAATAACAAAATTTCAGTTGTTTCTGATCGCATTTTAACTAAATTAAGATGTGTTGTTCCCATAAGTAAATACAAAATATTTTTAAAATTTCGACTTCTCCTGTCAAGTTTTGGCACCCAACCTTTAAGCATGAACAAATTATTAATTAACTCACGAGTTAAAAAGAGAATACTATTTCCTTCCACTTTTCACAAACATAAAACTTCATATCCCATACAAGCATTATCTTGACACATGTGAATCTCAGGATGTTTAATGTTTCAAACTGCACCAAAAATTTTACTTCCTTTTCATGACTTAATACTTGAATTTTAGCTGCACCTAACAACAGCAACACTTATAACAACAATAATAATAATCCTTTCTACTAAAGGCACA
This sequence comes from Octopus sinensis, assembly GCF_006345805.1. Taxonomy (NCBI): domain Eukaryota; kingdom Metazoa; phylum Mollusca; class Cephalopoda; order Octopoda; family Octopodidae; genus Octopus; species Octopus sinensis. The sequence continues at coordinate 45,575,185 of NC_043013.1, read as the reverse complement.
AAGCCTGAAATTTTGGGAGAGGGGACTAGTTGATCATATCGACCCCCAGTGTTTCACATGTACTTAATTTATCGACTCCACAGGAATTTGAACTCAGAACATAAGGATGGACAAAATGCCATTAGGCATTTTGCTTGGCGTGCTAACAATTCTGCCAGCTCACCACTTTAATAATAATAATAATAATAATAATGCTTCTAAATTTTGGCACAAGTCTGGCAATTTCAGGGGAGGGGATGAGTCAATTACATCGACCCCAATACTTGACTGGTACTTTCTTTTATTAAAATCCCCACCTCTGGAGGGATGAGCAGTAAAGTTGACTTTTAGGGAATTTGAACTCAGAATGTAAAGAGCTTGAACACATACAGCAAAGCACTTTATTTTTATTCTAACAATAATAATGTTTCTTTTCTTGTCACTAAGATCTATTCACACACACAACAAAAGAGTTACTAAGATGTTACAATAATATGTAGAGGGTATACAAAATAAGAGAAAAACAATGAGAGGGGCAAAGGTGTTATGCATAACATTGTGTAACATGTTTAGTTTTATTTTCATATGCAAGATAATTAAATGAATGTGCATAAGACACAATATAATTTAAAGAGATATGATTAAATAACACAAGAAACAAATAAGGGAATCACACCTACACATAGGTGAAAAAGTGCCACGTGGCCTTGACCACCTTCTGCTTTCGTGTATTCCTCTAGATCAGTGGTTTTCAACCAAGGTTCCGTGGAACCTTGGGGTTCCGCCAGTACAGTCTAGGGGTTCTGCAAGAAGTTACAAAACTGCTAAAATCGGCAGTAATTTTTAATTCTCCTGTGCAGGTATGTGTGCATAAGACTATTAAATTATTGCACAGGGGTTTCCCGAGTCAGTGGCATGTTTCCTTGGGGTTCTGCTCCAACAAAAAGTTTGAAAAGCACTGCTCTAGATACTGGTCTCGACTGATCCCAAAAGAGCCCTCATAACAATCTCAAACAAGAAAGGGCTTACATCCTCTTAGCAGTTTAAGCTACAGTAACTTGTAAACCCTGTAACATGGTTTTTCACCAGTAAACTATCTTCAGCATTTTTTCATAGAATCATTGTCCATCACCTCACAAACTGCACTTAAACATTTTCTTGGCTTTCTCACAAGGGATTTTGATCATCCATTAATTGGTTGGTCGTTTGCTATGCAAAGCAATATAATATTCATACACTTACAGGAGATGGTTTCCTCTCCATGCATTATACTCGTCTTTTCTTTTATTCTCTCCACTCCCCAGACACTCCTTGTCCGTTCTCAATTTCTTTCTCACAGTTACATGATGGAGTAGTGATGCTTAATGGTTATGGCTAAGGAAGTGAGCCCCAGTTCATCAACTGCTGGAACTGAGGATGAGGCCATTACTTCTGATATTTGCCAAGCCTCAAATCATAATGGTTTGAGAACAGTTCCTGTGCTGATTTTAATTGTTTTTTAAATTTTATTTCTTGATTTATTCTTGGTGTAAAGCTCTCAAATGGTCGTTATTGCATCACATAAAGGAACTAAGCACTCTACTGTGCACTGTCAGTCTCTGGGGCCATTAAGACTTAATCCCTTAGCATTTAAACCAGCCATATCCGGCCAAAATATTCTACCTGCTTTATATTCAAACTGGCCAGATCTGACCTCTCACACCTACCTTACAATGTCACTCTAAAAAATAAACAATCACATCATCAAAATCTGAAAGCTACAAGATAATTGTATGTTTAATTGCAAAGAACATCAATAAATTAGCATTACATTTGAAACAGTAATCTGAATGCTGAAGAATTAAATACCCATCCGGAGCCCTTCGAAACCAAATATTTGCTTCTGTTCATCTTAGTCACCTCAGCATTCACTGTCTACCCTTACTATAGCGCAAAAGTAACAACAAACCAAGGGTCAACATCACGATTAATGTTCTTCACCATGATCCTCATACTTGCATTGTCGTGTGTACTGAGGGATAAATTTATGGGCAGGAGTGTGACAGAAGCTCACCCCACATTCATACCCCAACCCCAGTTTCAAAAACTAGACATACAGTCCCAATAAGTGCTCCTCCAACCAATAGAGAACTTATCACTTGATGCATTGACCAGGGTTCATAAGGTCAACTATGCATTTTCAGAGATACATAGGCATGCGACCTTTCTCCTATCTTGTTCTTGAATAAAAATGTCAGGTGCGGAAGTGTTTGCTTTGGTTAAAAATCTCTGCCACTGATTTCTTCCCTGTTAGATCATGCATATTTTAGATCTAATTAATTGTAAGCAGTGTTAGCAAAGAAATTACAAGTACCATCTGCATTGCTCAAACAATCACCCATTAAATTAGGTTTGTTTTCTTTATTTAGCAAAATATGTGTACATATGTGCAGTATTGTTGTTGCTAACAGATTCTTTCAAGTACTTCAAACTGACATTTTTAAACATTAAAATATTTTATTTTCATGTACAATGCATGAATCCTGTTGGGAAAGAGAATTTGGTTGTTGTTTTTTTTTTTAGTTTTTACTTTACTTTTTTGTTTCCTTTGTTTACGTTGTCATGCTCACTTTTTTTCTTTTTAAGGGGGTGGGGGGGGTCGCCTTTCTGCCTAAAAACCATTTTGAGTTAAACAGAAACAAAAACAGAAAAATAAAATTATGCCCCAAAATGACAGATTCTATGCCCCACTAGAGCAGATGTCCAATGCAATGTCAGAGATTCTGTGTTAAAAATTATCCCAAAAGGAATAGTTCTGTCTTCAGTTGTTCTTGATAAAAGAGGCTGAAAATTGCAGAACCAGAACCATCAACCCTTTAGCATTCAGACTACTACTGTCAAATGTAATGCTCATTTATTCAGTGTTTTGATTTCAAGAATGTGATTGCTTATTCTTAGATGATATTGTAGGGTAGGTGCAAGAGGTCAGATGTGACCAGTTTAGACATAAAACAAATAGGATGTTTGGGCCGGATATGGCCAGTTTAAATGCTAAAGGATTAAAGCATCAGAAGGTCTTCATATATTTAGCCTGTATCCCAGTGCTCTTCAGTTCAAATCACATTAAGGTCAACTGTACCTTTCATCATTCTGGGGTTAAGTTCCACTCAGGTACTAGGATCAGTTCTAGTGGATACGTGTCGTTTAGTGGTTAGGGTATGCAGCTCACAATCATATGGTCATGAGTTCAATACCTAGCAGCATGCTGTGTCCCTGAGCAAGGCACTTTACTTCATATTGCTCAAGTTCACTCAGCTGGCAAAAATGAGCAGCATCTGTAATTCAAAGGGTCAACCTAATCCCATTGTGTGTCATGCTGAATCTCCCTGAGAACTACGTTAAGGGTACACATGTCTGTGGAATACTCTGCCACTTGCACATTTATTTCACAAGCAGGCTGCTCCATTGGTCAGATCAACTGGACTCCTTGTTGTCACAACTGATGGATTGCCAGTTTAGGGTCAATTCTTCCCTCCCCAATGTGTCTTTGTTTTACACTAATCTGGCTTGAGAATTGTGTAACGGTACACTTCTCAGGGATATTCAACCATTTATGTTAATTTCCCAAGTAGCAATGCAGCCAGTCAAACAACTGAATGCACACCAGGCAGATAAATGGCTGATGCAAAAATAAAAAAATCTATGTAGTTTTGTAACAAATCCATCATAGCAAACACTAAAACTAATTTTTTTTCTACTATCAGTACAAGGCTGGAAATCTTATGGGGAGAACCAAGCCAGTTACATCAACCTCAGTGCACAACATTAAAAATTTGTCAAATTACCCAAAATAATTGTGTGTGCACGCACGGGGGCACAGGTGCATGTCTAAACAATATAGTTAAAAGCAAAAACAAAAAATAATATAGGTGCAGGAGTGGCTGTGTGGTAAGTAGCTTGTTTACCAACCACATGGTTTCGGGTTCAGTCCCACTGCGTGGCATCTTGGGCAAGTGTCTTCTACTATAGCCTTGGGCCGACCAAAGCCTTGTGAGTGGATTTGGTAGACGGAAACTGAAAGAAGCCCGTCGTATATATGTATATATATATATATATATGCGTGTGTGTGTTTGTGTGTCTGTGTTTGTCCCCCAAGAATTGCTTGACAACCGATGCTGGTGTGTTTACGTCCCCGTCACTTAGCGGTTCGGCAAAAGAGACCGATAGAATAAGTACTGGGCTTACAAAAGAATAAGTCCCGAGGTCGAGTTGCTCGATTAAAGGCAGTGCTCCAGCATGGCCGCAGTCAAATGACTGAAACAAGTAAAAAGAGTATCCACCCAAATAAGGATGAAAACCACTATTTAGATTAGGCCACAGAACCTCATGACCATCTAACTGCCACTCCTGCATTCCTTGTATTGGACCCAGTGCAACCAAAGGCATTGGTAAGCCTTTTCTAAGTTGAACAGAGCAAATAGCATCCAATGTTCTCTGGGAAATGCTTCTTTCGTAGCATGGTAGATTATCGATATGGCCTTCACCAATATTCTATTGTCTGAATGTCTTTCCTCTTCTTCCTCAATCAGCACAACATTCTCATAATTAATCGCCATCAGAAAACCGTTCGTTATTTGCAGCACTATTAATTTCATGTTGTCCTGGTTAAGAAAGTTCTCTTTATCGGTTTAACGCACATTTTATTTGATCTTGTATTTTCCCCACAGACCATCTCCAACTCTTTGTCACTCCTGTCCATCAACCTATTTCTTTACTACCCACAAGGGGCTAAACAAGGACAAACAAATGGATTAAGTCGATTACATCAACCCCAGTGCGTAACTGGTACTTAATTTATCGACCCCGAAAGGATGAAAGGCAAAGTCGACCTCGGCAGAATTTGAACTCAGAACATAACGGCAGACGAAATACCGCTAAGCATTTCGCCCGGCGTGCTAACGATTCTGCCAGCTCGCCGCCATCAACCATCTCCTCCCCATTGTTTAATGACAAAAAGCTAACACTACAAGCAGGGAGGTCCTCAGATTACTACTTGTCGGTTTCTGGGACAGAAAATGAGACGAGTTTTACAGCATTTCTTGAAGCTGCAACTAGTGATGTTCAGGAACCAACAGTTTCTATAACCTGCTGTTGTTTTGTTGCTGCCTCTGTCTGTCTCTCTTTCAGTTTCTCAGGTTGTTCTATGCAGAAAGTCCTCAAATGGCCCTTACTGCCACTCAAGTAGCAGCTAGATCTACTGCCTTGCACAACAAGTCTCATGGACTTTCCTTTCTGTATTTTTGATGTCCAAAAGCATTTTCTGCATTGGATGGCCTCAGTACAGATCTGTAATCTTTAGAAATCATAAGAACCTACATAACTAATGTTGACCCCCATGTAACCATATGTCATTCCTATTTACCTCAGTTCTAACCACCTTAACTGTGCCACAACAGTGACAAGCCAAGATATACATTATTCACTGTTACCCTTTAATTACATCATCCCATAGATTGTGGCACCAGTCTATCAGCAGGTGCATGATACACCAGCTCAGCTTAAAACTTCACCCCATCCTCAGTTTTAAAATCTCCAGAGATTTGGTTTTGTAAGTCCTGCCCTAATTGACATAAAAGACAGCTCCACACATCAGCCAAGATTACCACAAATTTCCCTGAAGACATAAGGAAACAGCATCACCAGTGGCAACATAGGAGTATATGACCTTCCTCCTGACTTACTCTTGAATAAGAACCCTTAGACATAGTGATACACCCACCACTTATGGTCACTTTAACTCTGCTAGGTGATTCATGTCCAGCATTTGTCTGTTAATGGCAGCATTAATGAATGAAAAATTGGTAATGTCTGGCGTTAGGAAGGGCATCCAGCTGTAGAAACACTGCCAGATCAGACTGGAGCCTGGTGCAGCCTTCTGGCTTCCCAGATCCCCAGTCGAACCATCCAACCCATGCTAGCATGGGGAACGGACGTTAAACGAGGATGATGATTCAGATCACTCATCCTGGATTTTTCAAACTTTATCTGGGCAAAAAATGTATGTGTGCACACATGTGCACCTGTGTGCACATTGTTGTTGTTAGTTTAATCACCAGAATTGTTCAAAATAATGTTATCTGTTAAACAGTCATTTTTTTTTCCATGTTGTATATAAATATGTATTGCTGCGTAATTAATTCTGTTTTTTGTTGTTTGTGTTGTTGCATTCATTGCCGTTCTTTTTTCATTTTTACGTGCATCGTGTTTCTGGCAAGAAGCCATCTTAAGTTGAATATAAACAAAATAAAATTATATCCAAAAATGTCCAAAAGAAACAGACCTTATGTCTTCCCCGGTATGAGGAGACATCCAAAGTGCTCCCGAAGGATTCCCTGAAGATAACTATTAGGAGAGAAATGGCTTTTCTTCTTTGGCTGTGCTTAATAACAAAAATGCAAATGGGTGAAAGCAATAACAATGATGACGACTTCTTTAATAATAACAATTTTCTATTTTACATAGACACAAAGTCTGAAATTTCAGGGAGCAATGGTTCGTTAATTAAATGGACCTCAGTATTTGAATGGAGGCACATGGGCTAGTGGTTAGAGTAGCGGACTCACAGTCGAGGGATTGCAGGTTCGAATCTCAGACCGGGCGATGTGTGTGTTTATGAGCGAAGCACCTAAGCTCCACGCGGCTCCGGCAGAAGGTTATGGCGAACTTCTGCTGACTCTTTCGCCACAACTTTCTCTCACTCTTTCCGCCTGCATCTTGCAAGCTCACCTGCGACGGACCGGCATCCCGTCCAGGTGGGGAACCTATACGCCAAGGAAACCAGGGAAACTGGCCCTTATGAGCCAGGCATGGCTCGAGAAGGAACAAACAACAAAAACAGTATTTGACTGGTACTTTATTTACCAATCCCAGAGAAATGAAAAGCAAAGATAACCTCAGCCAAAGAATTTTGACTGACACTCCAGCAGTCCTACCTACCATAGCCTCTTCTACCAATTCACCATAATAGTAATAATACAGCTTTTCTGCTATAGGCACAAGACTTGAAATCAGTGGGTGGGGCTAGTCAATTACACTGACCCCAGGGCTAAACTGGTACTTAATTTGTCAACCCCCAGAAAGGATGGTGGGCAAAGGTAGATCTTGGTGGCATTTGAACTCAGAATGTAAAGACAGATGAAATGCCACTAAGCATTTTGTACAATTTTGCCAGCTTGCCACCATAATAATTATGATAATAATGGTTTCAAATTTTGGCACAAAGCCAGCAATTTGGGGGAGGGGGGTTAAGTCACCCCAGTGCTCAACTGGTGCTTATTTTATCGATCCCAAAAGGATGAAAAGCAAAGTCAACCCTGACAGCATTTGAGCTCAGAACGTCAAGACAGATGAAATGCCGCTAAACATTTTACCTAATGCTCTAACGGTTCTGCCAGAATAATAATGGTTTCAAATTTTGGCAAAATGTCAGCAGTTTTGGGGGGAAAAGGTTAAGTCAATTACATTGACCCCCAGTGCTCAACTAGTACTTAGTTTATCTACCCCTAAAGGATAAAAAATGAAGCCAACCCTGGCAGTAGAACGTAAAGTCGGAAGAAAATGCGAAGTATTTTGTCCAACGCAGTAATGATTCCGCCAGCTCACCACCCTATTAATAATGATGATGATGATGATGGTGGTGGTGATGGTGGGTGATGAATTTATTTCTAAATACTGATGTTTTTATACTAATAACTGTTTCTAATTCAGGCACAAGGCCAGCAATTTTGATCGGTACGGGTTAGTCAATTACATTAACTCCAGTTCTTGACTAATAATTTTATTGACTCTGCTTTTCATCCTTTGAGGATAAAAGCTAAAGCTGACCTCAGCAAGATTTGAACTCAAAATGTAGAGCTGGAAGAAATACCACAAGTCTTTTTTTACCTACATTCTAACTATTCTGCTCATCAGTCTTAATGTTGCTAAATTAGGCAAGAGGCCAGCAATTTTGAGACAGGGGGTTACAGAATTACATAAAACCCAGGACCATGAAAGGATAAAAAGTGAAGTTCACCTGAGTGGAATATGAACTCGGAATATAAAGAGGCTTTCCACAAGGCATTTCGTCTGACACTTTAATGATTTTGACCACCCACTGACCTATATGTCAATTCGCCTAATAATAATGAGCTTGAATTTAGGCACAGGGCTGACAATTTTGAGGGAACAGGGTTAGTCAATATTAATGACTCCAGTGCTTGACTAGTATTGCATTTTACTGACCCCAAAAGATGAAAGGTTAAGTTGACCACAATGAGATTTAAACCCTTCAGTATTTAATCCAGCCTTATCCAGTCAAAATATTTTACTTGTTTTATGTTAAAACTGACCAGATCCAACCACTCACACGAACCCTACAATGTCATTCTATAAATATACAAACACACCATTAAAATTTTGAAAATGCACGATTAATTCAAAACAATGTTTAATAAATAATCATCACATTCCACTGAGAAACCTGAATGCTAAAGGGTCAAACACAGAATGTGTAAAAGCCTTCAAAGATCAAATATGTACAAGTTTGTGAAGCTGCTTCTATGCCTGGCATGATGTATCCTTTTCATTGCTAATTATCTGATGGACTATATATTTCTGACATCTTTATTACCAAAAATTTTGGCTCTAAAGAAAAATTTTTAGCTCACATCATGCTATATATAATCTTAGATCTTTCACTTGTTTCAGTTACAGACTGCAACCAAGCTGGGGCACCACCTTCTTGAAGAATTTTTATCAAATGGATCAATGCCAGTCCTTTTTTTTTAAAACAAAAAGCCTGATACTTATTCTATCGGTCTCTTTTGCTAAATTACTAAGTTATAGAGACATAAACACAACAACACAAATTGTATGCAGTGATGGACAAACAGACGCACACACATATATACAACGGGCTTCTTTCAGTTACCATCTACCAAATACACTCACAAGACTTTCGTCGGTCCAAGGCTAAAGTAAAAGAAACTTGTCCAAGAGGTTATGCAGAGGGACTGAACCCAGAACCATGTAGTTGGAAAGCAAGCTTCTTACCACCACACAGATATGCCTGCACCAATTCAAATTTTTTCAAATCTAATAGTGCCTACTATGTTCACTATCCCCACTTTTCCAAAATAACATTCTCTAAATTTTTATCACTTTAGAATTCCTCTGTTATTTCCTTCACTAAAACAAAAGTAAAAAAAGAAGAAAAACATAATAGATAATATAAGCCTTCTGAATATTTGTTAGCTCAAAATACTCAAAACAGAATTATGTCAAAATGGACAGATATAATTCCACTGAAATTCAATATGAATGAAATGACAGGTAAAAGTAAAATTATAAACCAAAATTAGGCCATGTTGAGGAATCAGAAGCATTTAAGAATGGTCTCAATAGACAAGACATGTATTGAGGGAATATATGGTAAGGAGAAAAGATTATAAACCTTATAACAACATCAAAACATCAACATTACTCACTGAAAGAAACTAAATCCATGACACCACACCCATATTATTCTGACATCCTATATTACTCTGATGGGCTTTACTATTGGTGATGACCTATTATGTATGCTAGAAATCCAAAGATTGATACAATAGTCTCAGATCCCTCTCAACTTGCTGAAAACTGTAAACTATCTTCATCCAAACCTACTCATCTCATCTCATTTTCCACCATTCCCATGTCTATTTCCTTAGATACAAGTTCCCCAATGATCTCCAGCACACACCAAATGAGGTGTTGAGCACATGCAACGTGTATGAAGGGCTGGGTGAAACAGTGCCAAACAATTCAAGTAAAAGGAGCCTGGAGAAGAGGAAGAAGAGGCAGAGGACTAATCTCAAGAAGCTGAACTTCACAAAGATCATAGTAAGTAGCAAGAAGCTGTGCCCACATGGAAAATGGATGTAAAGTAATGATTACATCTGTACCGAATGTAAACAAAAGTGAATTATCCAGACACACTACGAAAGTAACTGGGTTTAAGCAAGAAAGTCATAAATATTTAAACACAGAAAACCAAGACAACAGGATAGTGGATGATCAACTGAGGGGCCAGGGATTTCTTTATTGTTCCTGGCACTGACATAGCCATAATTAAAACACTTAATTCTGAAATGATCCAGTCTGCTTATTCTGTAAATAAATTAAAACCTCTCAATGCTGTGAGCTACGACAGCACAGTCAAATTGATCATGTGATCATTTGACTGATGTTGTTACACATTGCTGGTCACAATGCACTTTTGCGTCATTTTAGCCTTTGAATACCTATTTCTTTACTGCCCACAAGGGGCTAAACACAGAGAGGACAGGCAAACAGATTAAGTCGATTATATCGACCCCAGTGCGTAACTGGTACTTATTTAACGGACCCCGAAAGGATGAAAGGCAAAGTCGACCTCGGCGGAATTTGAACTCAGAACGTAGCGACAGACGAAATACTGCTAAGCATTTCGCCCAGCGTGCTAACGATTCTGCCAGCTCGCCACCTTGAATACCACCACCCTGCTGGCTTGGCAAGAAGGCCAACATTTTCCCCTAATGGAGCAACATGAAATGAAGTGTCTTGCTCAAGAACACCATGTGCCACCCAGTCTAGGAATCAAACCCACAATCTAACAATCATGAGTGCAACAGCCTTACCATTAGGCCATGCACCTTCATGTAAAATTGATAAGCTGTGACACTATAACAGAATGCCATTGCAATTTGATTTCTTTTCACCTCTGTAGTGTCATTGATGGTATTTCTAAATCTTTTCCCCCATAAAGCTTTTATTGGATTACCTCAAAGTTGTTCACTTGCATCAGTAATATTTCTGCTCAGAGTCTCACAGAGGTGAGGATAAGTGACAGAGATATCAGGCAATTTGCTGTGCTTGAGAAGGCGTCAAGCTAAGTTAAATCGTAGTCGTGGCCAGTGCTGGTGACACATGAAAGGTAGCTGTGCCAGTGAAATGTAAAACACACCTGTGCTGGTGACCTGTAAAAAGCACCTGTGCCACAGACACATAAAAGACACCAAGTACACTATATGGAGTGGTTGGCATTAGGAAGAGCATCCAGCCTTAGAAACCGAGTTAAAACAGACTTGAGCCTGGTGCAACTCTGGCTTACCAAGTTAAAATAGACTTGAGCCCCGTGCAACTCTAGCTTACAAGCTCCACTCAAACCATCTAACCCATGCCAGCATGGGAAACAGATACTAAATGATGATGATGATGAGTTAACGTTTACTGTGGTGGGCAATTAACCTGCCATCCTGCCAGCTGTATACCCAAACATATGTAGATTCAGTCCTCACAGAAACCCAATTACTGCAATCACCAGGAAAGCAAAAAGACACTACCATCTAACTAGCTTTCTTTCTCCTTTTAACGGTGGTTACCAATTTTTAAAAATTGTCCTACTTTTCCATTCACAAACACAACAAAGTTGTCAGTTGTATTTGCACAGCAACAGCCAGCATAACATGCCTCTTGCCTTGAATAACTCTGAAGCCACAACAATCCTGCTTATGCATGCAGACGGTATTAGTAGTACCAAAATGACTGGTTTACACCACATTCCAAACGTCACCTTCAAATATAAGAACCCAAAATAGGTTCACATTTTCACCATGAAATAAGCGCACTTTATACAAATGAATATATTTGTGTTGCAACATACTCCCGACTGAAGCAAGCTCTCTTATTTAACCAATTACTAACCAATTTGACCAAATCTCAAAGTGACTAAGACAATTATAAACTACACCCTGAACTAATTACTCACCTGAATTAACAGCTACTTTGTTGCCCATTATATTACAGTATGTGCAGATTAAACCTTATGGACAACATTTCCCTTTTCTATCTCAATAACCTCCTGTCTAATAATCACCAAAACACCGTAACAAATGAATGGAAAAGAGCCTCTACAGGGTTGATTGACATCCTAGAAACTGTAGTCAAATCTCTCTAAAATTATAAACCTACCACTTTGCAAAAGGAAGAACAAGTGTGGCAGTGTGAAAAGAAGTTTGCTTCTCAAACTTAATTTCACTGCATGGCACCTTGGACATGTCTCCTACTAAAAGCCCCAGGCCAATCAAGGACTTGTGCATGGATTTGGTACACAGAAACTGAAGGAAGCCTATTGTGTGTGTGTTATTATAACTTTGCCTTCATACTGTGTGATAGCTGTAAAGCAATTATCACTGTCATACAAACATGGAAAAGAGGATGATGTTAAAATGATGACAAGTAGATGTTGATACACAATATCCAAAAGAAAGATGGGAGGTTCATAGATGGAGCACTGTTGGGTCCACAAGAGCTGACCTGTGGTTAAACAACCACTGCTATACTGATAATATTGCTCTCCATTCCTTTCCTCCCTCCAATTGCAAGTAACAACAATGGTAACTAAACAGGTCTTAACCAGTGTAGACATTAATAAGGACCTCTCCAGTATAGTCTGAATCACACCAACAATTTCTGTGAAGCACAAAATGAACTCAAGTTCACAATGTAGCAAAAGCTACTGGAGATATCAAGTGCTTCAATGCAATATGATACTTCAATTATTAAAATATTACAAAAATAATAGATCACCACCAAGAGTGGGGTAGGTACTATCAGCACTGAAAGTGGGCAAACAAGTCACATGATTAATAAAAATTAGGTTGTTTTAAATTTTTTTTAAACTTGCCCCATATCATACTGATGAATGAATTACGTACATGCAAACTCTATTTTGGTTTCTAATAAAGGCGCAGGAGTGGCTGTGTGGTAAGTAGCTTGTTTACCAACCACATAGTTCCGGGTTCAGTCCCACTGTGTGGCACCTTGGGCAAGTGTCTTCTACTATAGCCTCGGGCCGACCAAAGCCTTGTGAGTGGATTTGGTAGACGGAAACTGAAAGAAGCCCGTCGTATATATGTATATGTGTGTGTGTGTGTGTTAGTCTCCCCAAAATCGCTTGACAACCGATGCTGGTGTGTTTACGTCCCCGTAACTTAGCGGTTTGGCAAAAGAGAATGATAGAACAAGTACTAGGCTTACAAAGAATAAGTCCTGGCGGTCGCTTTCCTCGACTAAAGGCGGTGCTCCAGCAAGGCAGCAGTCAAATGACTGAAACAAGTAAAAGAGAGTAAAGACGTGAAGATGGTCCCAAAAAATTTCCCTATCTTCTTTTTTTGTAAGGAGAATGGAATTGGAAAAGCAGAGGTAGTATTTGTCAATCAGAAAATCACTGCATTGGGTATTGATGAAGTGTCACCAAGGCAACAAGCTAGCAGAACCATTAGCATGCTAGGCAAAATGCTTAGTAGCATTTAGCCTGTCACTAAGTTCTGAGTTCAAATTCTGCTGTAGTCAACTTTGCCTTTCATTTCTTTCAGGGTCAATAAAATAAGTACCAGTTGACTTACCTCTCCCCCTGAAATTGCTGGCTTTGTGCCAAAATTTAAAAGTAACATCCTGATTAACTATCACTTTATGCCCACTCCTGGCTCTACAACAAATATTATTTCTCTAAACTTGCCAAATTCCTGCTGTCAAGACTTACACTTATGCCATATCTAACTTCTCAGTTTGTGCACTTTCCCACTGACACTGAGGTTTCCAATCATACCCAGCACACTTCTCAAAACTGTTCAGCCCTTTTCAAATACATAACTTACTTCTAATATACTTGAATTTCATTATTATAAGTACGCCATAAGGCAGCAAGCTGGCAGAAACATTAGCACATGGGGCGAAATGCTTAGTGGTATTTCGTCTGTCTTTACGTTCTGAGTTAAAATTCCGCCGAGGTCGACTTTGCCTTTCATCCTTTCAGGGTCAATAAATTAAGTACCTATTTCTTTACTACCCAAAAGGGGCTAAACACAGAGGGGACAAACAAGGACAGACAAACAGATTAAGTTAATTATATCGACCCCAGTGCATAACTGGTCCTTTATTTATCGACCCCGAAAGGATGAAAGGCAAAGTCGACCTCGGCAGAATTTGAACTCAGAACGTAGCGGCAGACGAAATACCGCGAAGCATTTCGCCCGGCGTGCTAACGTTTCTGCCAGCTCTCCGCCTCGGTAAATTAAGTACCAGTTGCATACTGGGGTCGATCTAATCGACTGGACCCCTCTCCGAAAATTTCGGGCCTTGTGCCTAGAGTAGAAAAGATTATAAGTATGCCACATACCTTCTGTGATCCACTACACAATAGCTATCTTTGTCACTTGAGAACAATTATATTTCATGTAAAAAAATAAATAAATAAACTACAGATGATATTAATAAACCAGTCCAAATATTAAACTCTGACACTGAAAATCTACTTTGTTTATTTGAAGGACACTGCTCATCCAATTAGTTTACTTTCTCACCAATTAACCAATATCTACAATGTCCTAGCAACCAAACTACTACAAATACACACTGACACAAGAAAACATACCACCAGAATTCTTGTGACTTTGTCCATTATTTAGTAGCTTCCTCTCTCGTTGCGTGATTACGAGGTGCTACAATTCTAAATAGGGGAACTGCACTACACAATGAAAAGTTTCTGTGTAGTACAATTCAGTCTCCTGATATTAAACAGAGGAAATAGGATGCCACACAGATATCAGATTGAATATTCAGTCTTGTACACAAATGTATGCTGAATAAAGGCTGGTGTGATCGGAACAGTGTTAGACCAGTGGTTTTCAACTAGGGTCCATATAAGATTTCATCGTTAAAATTTGTGCAATAAATTGATTACACTTCTACAATACACAAAATATTTTAATAATTATTGTTATGCAATTCCTAATAATATTTCATCGTTTAACGTCCGTTCTCCATGCTAGCATGGATTGGACCGTTCGACCGGGGATCTGGGAAACCAGGAGGCTGCACCAGGCTCCAGTCTGATCTGGCAGTGTTTCTACAGCTGGATGCCCTTCCTAACGCCAACCACTCCGTGAGTGTAGTGGGTGCTCTTCACGTGCCACCGGCACCGGTGCCAGGCGAGGCTGGCAAACGACCACGATCGGATTGGTGCTTTTTACATGCCTCCAGCACTAAAAGCCAGTCAAGGCGGCGCTGTAATATAATAGGATTTTTTTGAGTTAAGTACATCAACATCAAAATAAATATCAAATGGAAATAGTACTTGTGATACCTGTGCCGGTGGCACATAAAAAGCACCATCCGAACGTGGCTGATGCCAGCGCCACTTTGACTGGCTTCTGTACTGGTGGCACGTAAAAAGCACCTACCAATCATGGCCACTGCCAGCCTCCCCTGGCAAGTAAAAAGCACCCACTACACTCACGGAATGGTTGGCGTTAGGAAGGGCATCCAGCTGTAGAAACTCTGCCAGATCAGACTGGAGCCTGGTGCAGCCTCCTGGCTTCCCAGACCCTGGTCGAATCGTCCAACCCATGCTAGCACGGAAAACGGATGTTAAACGATGATGATGATGATTGAATGGCTAGGAGGGTCCACCTGAGTAAAATAGTAATCAAAGGGGTCCATAGACAAAAAGAGGTTGAGAAACAATGTGTCAGACAAACAATATACATGAGAGTAGTCCAAAATGAGCCAAATGTTTGAAGTAATTATCTAAATGTTAATTGTCCCAAAATGCCTATCATCACACACACACACATATATATATATATATATATATATATATATATAAGTGATCAACTTATGCAGATGGAAAGCTTTAGTTTTTGTAATATGAGAGTGATTTAAAATTTTGTTGTTTTAATAAAGCATTTCAAACGTGCTTTTGAGGACCATCATTTAAAACTCTCATATTACAATTATGAGGAAGTCTCCAATACTATTTACTCTTTTACTTGTTTCAGTCATTTGACTGCGGCCATGCTGGAGCACCGCCTTTAGTCGAGCAAATCGACCCTGGGACTTATTCTTTGTAAGCCCAGTACTTATTCTATCGGTCTCTTTTGCCGAACCGCTAAGTGACGGGGACGTAAACACACCAGCATCGGTTGTCAAGCAATGCTAGGGGAACAAATACAGACACACACACACACATATATATATACATATATACGACAGGCTTCTTTCAGTTTCCGTCTACCAAATCCACTCACAAGGCATTGGTCGGCCCGAGGCTATAGCAGAAGACACGTGCCCAAGATGCCACGCAGTGGGACTGAACTCGGAACCATGTGTTTGGTTAGCAAGCTATCTGCGATAAATCAAGATGGCAAAATGCTCAGCAGTATTTTGCCTGTCTTTACGGTCTGAATTCAAATTCCGCTGAGGTCGACTTTGCCTTTCATCCTTTCAGGGTCGATAAATTAAGTGCCAGTTGCATAATGGGGTCGATCTAATTGACTGGCCCCCTCCCCATAAATTTCAGGCCTTGTGCCTAAAGTAGAAAAGAATATCTGCAATAAATTAGTTGTCCTTCTACAACACACAAAATATTTTAATAAATATAATGTTAATTAATATAATAGGATTATTTAAACCTCAAATGGCTAGGAGGGCCCACCTGAGTAAAATAGGAATTAAAGGGGTCCATACGTAAAGAATGCAGCTTAGATGTGTCATGTCTAGCACAACATCCCACCACTTGTAACTGCCCTTTATCATCCCTTTTGTGAGATCCAGTATCCCTAGATTATTCCCTCACATTTTCCCATATTTTCTTGATATTCATCAAGACCAGTGGTTCTCATCAAGGGTCCATATGGCACTCAGGGAGCGGCCCCTGGAAGATTTTGTAGTAAAATTTATCTGCAAGAAACTGCTTATAGTTCTAAAATACACAAAATGCTTTACTCTTTTACCCGTTTCAGTCATTTGACTGCAGCCATGCTGGAGCACCGCCTTTAATCGAGCAACTCGACCCCGGGACTTATTCTATCGGTCTCTTTTGCCGAACCACTAAGTGACGGGGACACAAACACACCAGCATCAGTTGTCAAGCAATGCTAGGGGGACAAACACACACACAAACACACATATATATATACGACAGGCTTCTTTCAGTTTCCGTCTA
The DNA here is from genome assembly GCF_006345805.1 of Octopus sinensis. Classification (NCBI taxonomy): domain Eukaryota; kingdom Metazoa; phylum Mollusca; class Cephalopoda; order Octopoda; family Octopodidae; genus Octopus; species Octopus sinensis. The sequence goes on along the minus strand of NC_043013.1, from coordinate 45,558,162 downwards.
CCAAGTCCACTCACAAGTCTTTGGTCGGCCCGAGGCTATAGCAGAAGACACTTGCCCAAGGTGCCACGCAGTGGGACTGAACCCGGAACCATGTGGTTGGTAAACAAGCTACTTACAACACAATTTTTATACAATTTCTAATAATATTTAATTATAATAATATAAAATGATTTTTTAAACATCAAATGGCTATGAGGGTCCACCCGAACGAAATAGGAATCAAAGGGATCCTTAGGTAAAAAAAAAAAAAATGGTTGAGACTTGCCCACCCAAAATTCATCCTTCTTACACAGCAGTCTTCTCTTGCACACTAATTCTGATTCCACTTATAAACTAAACAGTTGTTGTTGTTGTTCTTTATTTTCCCCCTTAGTGCATTTGTACTTAATTATTTATGTACACTCACATTACACAACTAGCAAAGTATGCTTACCTTCATTCTTGCTGCTCTAGACACAGCCTTCTACATTCAAAGCATTTCACTACTATACAATAACAAACATTGTATCATACAATCTGCCCTTCGCTAAGACAGATAATTCCTTTGTTATTTAGCCCATGGTAAGCCATGACCAAGCATATTTACAAACAAACGTATTCCAGCTATGACCATCCAATCTTTTCCATGTACAAGGAACACATGACTATATTATCTATGTCCTTTTCTAGGACTGTACAATGTGATATGAGGGTAATTGGTTGCTATTTCTAACAAGTCAAGTGGACACATACAGACTCCCTCACTAGCTCAAAAATCCCTACATCACCAGCAGTGATAATATATTTCTTTACTGCCCACAAGGGGCTAAACACAGAGGGGACAAACAAATGGATTAAGTCGATTACATCGACCCCAGTGCATAACTGGTACTTAATTTATCGACCCCGAAAGGATGAAAGGCAAAGTCGACCTCGGCGGAATTTGAACTCAGAACATAATGGCAGACGAAATACGGCTACGCATTTCGCCCGGCGTGCTAACATTTCTGCCAGCTCACCACTCCACCTTATTCTTATTCTGGCTATTATGGTTTTAACCCTTTCATTACTGTATTTATTTTGAGATGCTCTGTTTCTTTCAATTACTTTAAATATCACAAAGAATTTAGTAAAATAACTTAGTTATCATTAAGCTAGTGATAGGGACATAATTTGTGACTGAGGTTTAATAGAAGATTTTAATTCAAAACTTTTGAAAACAAGACATTTTGTACTCAGAGCCAAAGCCGGTTTCAGCCGGGTTGGTATCAAAAGGGTTAAAACACCTACCATTAATACAAATTAGGACGAGTAGATAACAAAAGACCTCTGAAAGAATTTACTTTACAGGTATTCTTGGCGCTAACAAACCTTCTGCATCTGCTTTCATGCAAAGTTCTTTCTTCTGTCATTCTGCCTGGTTCCCCACTTCATCTCATGTGCTCCTACAGTTCATATAAGGTACACACAAAACAGTCCCACTGTACCTTTTCTGCATAACAAGCAAGACCCCTTACCAAAATGGTGACAAAGTTTTTTAAGACTTTTGTCTTCGCTAGATTTACTTTTAGACTTCTTGATTCTAGAATATGCATCACTATTTTCAATATATTCTCCAATTCTTTGACTAATTCAGGTATGAGGACTAAGTTGTTGACATATAGGCATTCCCACAATCAACCAATCTTGAACTCCTCTATTAAACCTTAAAGGGCTCCTCATAGATGCTTACCTATGCATTAAACCCTTAACTGAACTCATAGCTCTCCACTTGCTAAAAGTGCTTCAGTACATTGAATTGAAAAACTCCAACAAGCCCTCAAACTATTCACCTACACTTAGTTTTCTTAGCAACCACCAGGCTACAGAGAATGCCACCTTATCAAAGGCCTTCTCCATGGTAACGAATGTGGGGGTATTGTGTCCTGCTCTTATCTAAAAACTTCCCCTGTAATGGCCTAAGAAATGGTTCCCTATCCTGGCACACACTGACACTGCATCTCATCCAGACTAATTTTCTTGCTAATCAGTTCTGCTCCAGCTCTTTCTGCACTAAGTTCTTTTCTATGTCACTTTGCCCAACACCGGTTATCGAGATAACGACACCTCTTAAATAATCAATCAAGTGGAGACCAATGAAGAAAACCTTCAAGTGATCAGTTGACCTGCTAGAGATAGCAGTAAGTCTCCCTCCAATGGTAATCCACCCAACTTCAAAAAGAGGATAAATGTATGCCATGAAGATATCTGTGAGATATTTTTTTAGTATTTTAGTGATATCTTTCTCATCATACCCTAAATGGCTTTTTCAAATAGCTTGCAAGTTCTGGTCGGCATTAGCTGGACACTCTGTTGGATCTACTTGGGATAGTTTCTCCCCCCCCCCACCCATGCATTCTATTCAGTAACTTCTTGCATTTTCAAGACTTTTCTCAGTGTCAATGAGGGCCAATACACTTCTGATCCCTCTAATCACAGGATAAACCCCCTCATCTTCAGCTCTTCTCCATCCTGTGTTTACCTAACGTCTAGCTTCTCTTCTGGCTACTTGACATTGTTCTGCTCTTTCCTTCCAATTTTCCAGGCCTGTGTGTTTTAGCCTTTATGGATCTACTGCATCATCTCATTGCCATGTCACCCAACGCTTGGCTGGAACCTACCTCGTTATCTTTTATTTATTCCTGACAAAAAAAAACAAAAAGATATTGCCTCAACTATCAACAGTACCCGTTGAATAAATTTAAAGTGCAACTTTTCATCTTGTTTTGTTTTGTATGCCATCTGTTAAGATGGCTGCCAAATTGTGTGACATTACAGCATCCATGAATACACAAAACAAGTGATTTTATAAAATAACAGCAATGCTATATAATTTAACAAGAGCCGCCAAAAAGAAAAACACACATGGCATACAATTAGGCGAACACTATATTTCTGTTGTATACAAAGAGAGAAAAATAGATTAACTGAGGATGGTGGTTAATGACAATTATGCTTCAATAACAAAGCTAAAAATTAATTATGGAATACAAAATTACACTGATGGATTTATATGTAAACATACTAGGTGTTTGGCAGCAAGAACGTCATCTAACTAAAAGCAAATACCAAAAATTGCAAACCTGTCGAACATGGACAAATATTATGAAGCGACTGACAAAATTTACTACGAGCATGCTAAAATTTCGAGTAATTTTTTTAAATCACTTAAGAACCGTGAATATTAGTTTAGAATTCTCATTTTAAAAAATGTTTTGGATAGATGTGATCATAATTTACTATTTACGAAAATTTTGAAATGTGACACTCAAAATTTACAGTAAAATTCCAGTTTATACGCGAGTATATAAAGAAAATTAAAGCAGTAATTAAGTAAAAAAAAAAAAAAAAAAAAAAAAAAAGGCTGTTACTTCATAGAATAAATTATTAAATTTGCAAATTAAATTTTCTGAATTATAATTAATTTAATTTATTCATACACACACACACACACACACACACACACACGCACGCGAAGACAAATAAATGCGGTTTTAAGCTATATTGATTAGAAGTTTACTAAAGTTATTGTGAATACGGATTTTAATAGGCCACGAGATTTAAGATATAAACATGTTTGAATATGTGTATGTATATATATAAATGTGTATGTATGTATATATATATATGTATATATATATATGTTATAACCGTAGGAAATAAGAGGAAAGGAAAGGAAATCAAAGAGTGATTTATAGCTACTGTTCATAAAATATAATAAACTCAGGAGAATTACGAAAAGACCAAAACGTTGTCATGTGTATTATTAGCAAACATGAAATTATATTAACATTTATTGGGATAGATTTGAAGTACATCCACTAGAAAGAGATGGCGGATAACGTTGATGGGAGGGGAGAAATACTACAGCCTTTTAAAGAGGAAATACGGGGGAAGAAAAAATAACAATAATAAATGTGTAAATAACATTTAATTAATAAAATAATTAGTTCACGTCCCCCCACCGTATTCAGATGTGGCTTTTTTGCTGGGTTAATTTTTTAACACGAAGCAAATGATGGCCAATAAAGACTGCGAATGTTGTATAGTATGGTATCACACACCCATGTGCTAGAAGAAAGAAACATTTTTATAATGGGTGACTAGGAAACGAAGCCGCGTGCTTCGTGTGAGAAAAACAGGACGAAGTGCTCTTGTATTTATTTCTTTTTTAAATCTGTTCGCTTTCAGATTTTTAATTTTAATCTACGAAGCTAAACCGATACATATATATATATATACATATATATATATAAACATAACGCCCCTGTATAAACTAATAATTCTTGACAGAATTACAAGGCGAGAGATAGTGTAGAAAACACCGAAGCAGTGTGTGTAAAAAAAGAAAAAAACAGCCGAAGAGAGAGAGAGAGGGGTTTTTTTTGTGAAATAATAAAGTGTTGTTAAGCAAGCACATGACCATCCCAAACTACGAACAAACCGGTAACAGGTATATTATGAATCAAGCAGTAACGAGCACTTGGAAGCTCCTCGCTTTATTTGCAGACACCACTCCTTCTTCGTCCAACGGCGAAATATGCAGCTGCGCACAAGAATTGCGATACAACCAACGTCTGCAGAATTCGTATCAGAAGATTTTTTTTTTCTCCTTTGCAGCATTTTTCCTTCGTGAAGAAATCAAATCATCAATAGGGGGAAAATACATTTATATATATATATGCATATAAATTTTGCAAAGGCGACAGACATACATAAATATATATATATACACACATATATATATATATATATATAAAGGCAGTGCTTGATGAACAATAAATAGCATCTTCGCGACGATGTCCACGGTTCTTTTGGTCGCAATTGTAATTTAATTCTGACAAAACAACTGATAGAAGAAGAAGAATTTAGGATGAGACGAAATAC
>NC_043013.1:45528257-45550757 GCF_006345805.1 Octopus sinensis | reverse complement strand
CACTCAATTCGCTGTGACTATTCACTATTCTTCTTTCCCACTAAATAAAACCACCACTCCACGCACTACTAACATCACAAATGAAATAAAATACACCCGACCATTATTAGACACACCACGCTTTTGTTATTTTTTTACATACTAGGAAGGAAAAAAAATCAATCGAAAAACGATTCTTATTTAGCAGATTCCTTACCATATACACACAAATATATGCGAGCGAGTGAGTGTATATATGTGTGTATGTATGTGTGTGTGTGTGTGTATGAATAGAAACCGACATACATGTGACTAATGTATGTACATTACATTCTCGGTAATTAAATTATTATTGAACGTTTATATGAGTATTTTTTTTGCTTTTTTTCTAATTAATTAATTCCGAAGATATCAATTGTATTCTAATAATGACTGGGATACAAAAATGAAGAGTTTTATTCGGTTGCTTCATCAATTTCTCGCAGTCGGTTTTAAACGAAATTTCGCCGGTTCTTGAAGGACTTGTTTGGTTAACGAGGGGACACATTGAAATGTGGTTGCCCTAATTTCTGACCATGCAGACTGCAACACTGTTAACCGTATATGGATATATTAAGCACGACCGGCATTGAGTATATATATATATAAGCATAAATCAGAAGGAACAAAAACGAAAATAATTAATTGACGATATCTACTAACATATATAATAAAATGGCAAATGGGGAAAACACTAAATTTAAGAAAGCTTGGCCAATAAATTAAAACATGGATCCCATTGTTGAATTACTTTGGGTTGGATTTGCTGAATAATAATAAATAATAACAACACTGTAGTCACACATGCTAGAATATATATTGTCTGAAAGGAATTTCTGTATGCACAGCATGGGGGCAGGCATAAGTATTATATATAAGAATGGAGAGGTGTATAAATACATATAAACAGAGGGAAAGAGTAGGTTAAGGTATTGTGGTGATAAACAGCTTAAGCATGGATGTTTACTAAGAATCTAAGATATTAACTGGTGAAAGGAAGTTTGTCATGAAACAAAATAAATATAAACTTGATCCCCCACTTAATGCCTAATCTGTAGTCATGCATCTCTCTCTCTCTCTTTCTCTCCCCTTCACACACTCTCATTCTTTCTTTCTTTCTCTCTCTCTCTATCTATCTCTGTCTCTCTCTCTCTCTCTTCATCCCTCTCGTTTCTCACTTTGATTGCGGTATATTTACTTACGTTTTGGGTAGTTGTAAAGGCGAGAGGCCTTTCCGCTGGAATATGCCGTCAACAAAGACTCCGTTCTTGCCTGAACACTTCATAAAAAAGTTCGGTGGTTCATAACAAAGCTCGAGATGTTTCCTCGATATAAAGCTGGAGTGACCAACGTTGATGTTCACCTCGCCTTTGCTGCTGTTCCGACCGATGACGATCCGTGTTTGCCGCATCGTATACTCAAAGTCACGGCCTTCAAGCCGGGCCAAAACTGGTCCTTCCGGCTCTGGGTTCCAATTTACTTTTGACGGACTGGATGGCGCACTTTTCAGCGCCAACAATGCCCAGGCATCGTTATCTGAAACTTGCTGACTGGTGGACATCACGATTGGAGCGGTCTATCAGCAAAATGGCAGCTAGTGAAAAGGAAAACAACTTACCCTGTACCTAACTGTTTACATCACAGCTGAGTCTACCCAGCATGCACTGCTGCTCTGCCTCTCCCACAACCATAGACACACTCACTCATAGAGGGGCCGCTCACAACCACACAGACACTCACACACGACACTTACACTCACAAACAGAATCATAACAACCACAAACACACACTTTTCGTATAAACAATTAAAAAATATTCTTTGCGATATTTAACAAACATATTTATGTTCGTGTTTCGTTTCTGTAATTAATAATTAATACTCCCGATGTTTTGCTTTATCAACCAATAATTGACAGATGGATAGCATCGTATGTATGTATACATACACAAATACATGTGTATGTGTGTGTGTGTGTGTGTGTGATTGTATAATTATATGTACATGTATGTATGCGTAATTATTTCTTGCGCGCGTGCGTGTATGTAGAAGTACATGCACATGTGAGTGCAGTGTACATACTGCTATGCGAAGTATCTATGGAAATATACGATGAAAACAACAATAATAAGTATTTTTGATGTGACATTAAAATACATATTTTAAAATATTTTTCTCCAAATTCTTATTTACTAAAATTCAAAAGCTGAAAGTGAAAAATGAAACGTACTTGACGATAAATTCCTAGAAAGAAAGAAATAGGACGAAAATAAAAACGGTTTTAGACCGGTTTATTTCATCATGCTTGTCGATATTTCTTCTCTTGAATCTATGCATGAATGCATTATGTAAGTACGTATGCATGCATGCATGCATGCAAGCATATGTGTGTATGCATGTTTGGTGTGCATAGGCATACATATGTGTGTGCGTATGCATACGTATTTACGTATGTAGGTATGCATGCATACGTCACTAACGGACACACTCCAGCCTCTGGTCCACAGACATGTTACCTCCTCTATCTTTTGCTGTTGCTACAATAAAAGCCTCTTTGTAGCTCCACCACTCAGTTACCCCGTCCCACTCGTCTCTGCGCCCATCGGCACACTTGGGGCATCTAATCACCCTTCCCCGCGCTTACCCCCATGCTAAATGCTTCGTGCCCCCCAGAACGTCGCGGCCTTCTGGAATCTGCTCATGTCTTTTCCTGCAGATGTTGATTTGCGACGCTTTAAACGTAACCTTAACAGTATTAATCTCAACCAGCCTCGGAGACCCAGCAAGTATCATGGGGGCTCTACCCGTTCTTCTAGACTCTGCAAGTGCAAAAAAGAAACATACACACACGCATACACATACATATATCTATACATACACATATGCATACATATACGTATGTGTGTGTGCGTCTATGTGTATGCATGACAGTCAACAAAAGTAATAAATAAAAGCTGAATAAAGGAAGAACTAAGGAAAACAGATTTCTGAAGTTATATTCGTCCATTGGTGATCAAGGTATCAATGTACATGATGGCTTCAACCTTACAGCACCTTAACAAAAATGTATGTAGATATACATACATACATACATGTATGTGTGTGTGTATATATATATATATATATTATTTATATGTATGTATCATCATCATCGTTTAACATACTGGCATAGTTTGGACAGTTTGATTAGAGCTGGACAGCTGCACCAGGTTCCAACCTGATTTGGCTTGGTTTCTATGACTAGATGCCCTTCCTAACACAAAGGTCATACCTAATGCTATATATACTGTATATATCATCATCATCATTGTTTAACGTCCGCTTTCCATGCTAGCATGGGTTGGACGATTTGACTGAGGTCTAGCAAACCAGATGGCTGCACCAGGCACCAATCTTGATCTGGCAGAGTTTCTACAGCTGGATGCCCTTCCTAACGCCAACCACTCTGAGAGTGTAGTGGGTGCTTTTACGTGCCACTGGCACGAGGGCCAGTCAGGTGGTACTGGCAACGGCCACATTCAAATGGTGCTTTTTATGTGCTACTTGCACAGGAGTCAGTCCAGCGGCACTGGCAACGACCTCACTCGAATGTTTTTTCACGTGCCACCAGCACAAGTGCCAGTAAGGCGACACAGGTAACAATCACACTCAAATGGTGTTTTTTTACATGCTACTGGCACGGAGGGCAGCTTGTTGCTCTGGCAATGATCACGCTCGTATGGTACTCTTTGCGCTCCACTTACATGGATGCCAGTCATTGAATTTGATTTCAATTTCACTTGCCTATGGGAAATGTTTTGAATATGCAAATGAAGCTCCTATTTCATTATGCCAGCCAAAGTCTAATGATGCTGACTAGCAAACCAGTTTTTGGGATTGCATCAAGCTGTACCAATATACAAGGGGGTACCCAAAAGTAACTGGAAATGTTCTCTGTGGGACAAGCCCGTAGTATTTCAGGTTTCCACTGCTAGTAGCCACTTGATGTGACCCTCAGGCATCAGTCTGCTGACTGGCGTCATCGATTGTAGTCGTACTGCCACATGGTGCGTCTTTGTTTTGCAGAGCATCTCCCTGTTCATTGATTTTTGCGATGACTGACATGAAGGACAGTGTGCTTCCGAGTAATTCTGCTTTCTTATTTTTTTATTGCCCACAAGGGGCTAAAACATAGAGGGGACAAACAAGGACAGACAAAGGAATTAAGTCGATTACATTGACCCCAGTGCGTAACTGGTACTTAATTTATCGACCCTGAAAAGATGAAAGGCAATGTCGACCTCAGCAGAATTTGAACTCAGAACGTAACAGCAGACGAAATACTGCTAACCATTTCACCCAGCGTGCTAATGATTCTGTCAGATTACCGGGGAATTCTGCCAGAATAGGGGAAATTCTGCTTTCTACTAGGGAAAAGGGCAGCTGAAACAGTTATCATGCTTCAAACAGCTTACAAGGAAGTTGCTATATACAAAACACAAGTTTATGAATGGTTTTCATGCATTAGGAATTATTACTTGTCGCTTGAAAACCAACTTTGTTCAAGGTGACCATCGACCTCCTGAACGAATGAAAGCATCATGAAAATTCATGAACTTATCTTAGGCAAACAATTGAGGAACTTGTTGATATGATTGGTGCGTCCTGGAGCTCCTGCCAATGAATTTCGAGCAAGGAATTGCAAATGAAAGGAGTTGCAATAAAATTTGTGCCTCGCTTGATCACGGAAGATTAAAAGCAGTCACAACTAAATACGTGTCAGGAACTGAAAGAACAGCTGAAAGTTGATCTGGATGTTTTTCAAAAGTCATCAGTGGGGACAAAAACTGGTGCTACAGCTACAACCCGGAAACAAAGCAGCAATCAAATTAATGGAAGCATTTGATGTCACCACACCCTCGAAAAGTGTGTCACATGAAGTCCAATGTCAAGACAACGGTGATTTGTTTCATCAATGCGAAAGGAAAATTTGTTCCTTCTGGTCAAACTGTTAACCAGACATTTTACTTGGCTGTTCTGAAGAATTTGCAAGACTCAGTGAGATGAAAATGACCCGACCTGTGTCAAAGTGGAAAGTGGTGGTTTCATCACAACAATGCTCCTGCATAGACCGCCTTCAGTGTGAGCCAATTTTTGACCAAAAATGGCAAGACCATGCTTACCCACCCTCCCTATTTACCCAATCTTGCTCCCAGTGAGTTTTTTTTTTTTGCTCACCTCATCATCATCATCATCATTTAACGTCCGCTTTCCATGCTAGCATGGGTTGGACGATGTTGACTGAGGGCTGGCGAACCAGATGGCTGCACCAGGCTCCAATCTTGATCTGGTAGTTTCTACAGCTGGATGCCCTTCCTAATGCCAACCACTCCGAGAGTGTAGTGGGTGCTTTTTACATACCACCAGCACGGGGGCCAGTCAGGCATCACTGGCAACGACCTCACTCGAATCTTTTTACATGTGCTACCGACACAGGTGCCAGTGAAGCGATGTTGGTAAGGATCACGCTCGAATGGTGCCCTCTTACGTGCCACGGGTACGGAAGCCAGTTGGCTGTTCTTGCAACGATCACACTCGGATGGTGCTCTTGGCACCCTACAAGCACAGGCATAAGTGTCAGTAAGACAACGCTGGTAATGATCATACTCGAATGGCTGCTCTGTCAACTATCACACTCGTATGGTGCTCTTTGCACCCCGCTAGCACGGATGCCAGTCATCGAATTGATTTTGCTCACCTGTATGAAAAGAGTCCTTAAAGGAAAACGTTTTGCAGATGTGAAAGAGGTGAAGAAAAAAAACCACAGTGGTGTTAAAAGGCATCACTTTGTAAGAATTCCAGGACTGCTTCTTTGAACATTGGAAAACATGCTAAGACCAACGCATTGCTTCAAATGGAGAATACTTTCAGGCCAATAAATGTGCAAACATGTAAAACTAAGTGAATAAGATAATATTGCGAAATTCTGGTTTCTTTTTGGTACCCCCTTGTAATGTAGCATAAATATAGTAATAATAACAATAACAAAAGGCGGCGAGCTGGCACACTGGGCGAAATGCCTAGCCGTATTTCGTCTGCTGTTACGTACTGAGTTCAAATTCTGCCATGGTCGACTTTGCCTTTCATCCTTTCGGGGTCGATAAATTAAGTACCAGTTACGCACTGGGGTCGATGTAATCGACTTAATCCGTTTGTCTGTCCTTGTTTGTCCCCTCTGTGTTTAGCCCCTTGTGGGTAGTAAAGAAATAGGTATTTTGTTTGCCGCTACGTTCTGAGTTCAAATTCTGCCGAGGTCGACTTTGCCTTTCATCCTTTCAGGGTCAATAAATTAAGTACCAGTTACGCACTGGGGTCAATGTAATCGACTTAATCCGTTTGTCTGTCCTTGTTTGTTCCCTCTGTGTCTAGCCCCTTGTGGGCAATAAAGAAATATATAATTATAATAACAATAATCCTTGGATGGAATATATAAACATTTAATGCATCACTACACACATTTCTACAAATCCCATGTCCCTTAAGATCACAGTCCATATTCCTAGGGTGATTACAGTGCAGTTTGTACTATCCAAGGGCATCAGGTAGATTATCTTCATGGATTCATTCCTTCAGGCAATATAACTATTTCTTTACTACCCCACAAGGGGCTAAACACAGAGGGGACAAACGGATTAAGTCAAAGTCGACCTTGGCGGAATTTGAACTCAGAACTTAACGGCAGACGAAATACCTATTTCTTTATTACCCACAAGGGGCTAAACATAGAGGAGACAAACAAGGACAGACTTAGATATTAAGTCGATTACATTGACCCCAGTGTGTAACTGGTACTTAATTTATCGACCCCGAAAGGATGTAAGGTAAAGTCGACCTCGGAGGAATTTGAACTCAGAACGTAACTGCAGACGAAATACTTATTTCTTTATTACCCACAAGGGGTTAAACATAGAGGAGACAAACAAGGACAGACTTAGATATTAAGTCGATTACATCGACTCCAGTATGTAACTGGTACTTAATTTATCAACCCCGAAAGGAAGATAGGTAAAGTCGACCTCGGCGAAATTTGAACTCAGAACGTAAAGGCAGATGAAATACCGCTAAGCATCTCGCCTGGCATGCCAACGTTTCTGCCAGCTCGCTGCCTTCAGGCAATTATAACATTGGATGTTTACCAGTGGGATGGTTATCACTTTTGACCAGTGCGAAGGTTGTGCACTTAACAACTGTAACAATTATACTAACAAACAAGGTAACATGACTCTGAGGTTCTCAGATGTCTGATAGACCCATGTCTGTTGTGCTCGTTTTCAATCTGGGGCACTCACTGCAGTAGTCTGCTCTACTTAGTATAATCTTTTATCTTTTACTTCTTTCAGTCATTTGACTGCGGTCATGCTGGGGCTCCACCTCGAAGAATCAACCCCCACTACTTAATTTTTTTAAGGCATGGTACTTTAACAGTTTCTTTTTGTCAAACCACTAAGTTACAGGGATGTAAGCATGCAAACACCAGTTATTAGTGGTGGTGTCAGACAAACACACACACACACACACATACATATAGGTACTGCAAATTTAGGGTGAATACTTGATAAGTGTAAGCACCTGTATATATGCCAGCTAGTGGCAGAGGTGAGAGGGTATATATCAAATAAAATCAAAAACAGAACACAAAGGATGTCGCGGTACACATGTTTCAAGCTTTATAAATGACCTGTTCTTACATCAGTGTATAATAGATATAAAAGATGGTTTAAAGCTCTCCAAGGCGGCGAGCTGGCAGAAACGTTAGCACGCCGGGCGAAATGCGTAGCCGTATTTCGTCTGCTGTTACGTTCTGAGTTCAAATTCCGCCGAGGTCAACTTTGCCTTTCATCCTTTCGGGGTCGATAAATTAAGTATCAGTTACACACTGGGGTCGATGTAATCGACTTAATCCGTTTGTCTGTCCTTGATTGTCCCCTCTGTGTTTGGCCCCTTGTGGGTAGTAAAAGAAATAAAGCTCTCCATATATATATATATAATGAGCTTCTTTCAGTTTCTGTCTACCAAATCCACTCACAAGACTTCGGTTGGCCTCAGGCTGTAGAAGAAGACATTTTCCCAAGGTGCTGTACAGTGGAACTGAACCTGGAACCATTTGGTTACAAAGCAAGCTTATTACCACACAACCACACCTGGACCTACATATCTATTTCTCTACTGTGCTCAATCCTCACCTGTATCCAATTATATGTCATTATTTTCTTAAAATCAGTGACCTAATCAGATTGAAATGCCTGTTCATTGAACTGGTATCCATAAAAGATTATATATCATTTCCTTTCATTTCATTTCATCTAGTTTCAGCTCACGAGCTGTGGCCATGCTGGGGCACCGCCATTCGGTGTTGCTGCATGATTTTACTTCACGAATGCTTTTTTAGCAATTGCCATTTGGTGCATGGGAGTATATTTATGAATATACTCACAATTCATAAATTTCCATTCCTAATCTGTATTACAAGTGTATGATGAAACATGAAACTCTGAGTAACAGTTTCTGAAATATTTTTCAGCTTTAATCATCATCATCATCATCATAATAATAATAGTAATAATAATAATAATAATAATAATAATAATAATAATAATAATAATAATAATAACAATAATAATAATAATAATAATAATAATAATAACAATAACAATAATAATAATGATAATAATAATAACAACAACAACAACAATAATAATAATAATAATAAAGATAATAATAATAACAATAATAATAATAATAATAATAATAATAATAATAATAACAATAATAACAATAATAATAATAATAATAATAACAATAACAACAACAACAATAATAATAATAATAAAAATAATAACAACAATAATAATAATAATGTGTGTGTGCATGTGTGTAATATATATTCTTTATTCCATTATTTGTTTCAGTCATTTGACTGTGTGTATGCTGGAGCACTGGCTAAAAGTCAAGCAAATTGACACCATAACTTATTCTTTGTGAGCCTAGTACTTATTTTATTGCTCTCTTTTGTCGAACTGCTAAGTTATGGCGACGTAAACACATCAAGTGATGGTGGAGGGACAAACACATACACATAAACACACACACACACACACACACACACACATACATAGAGAGAACAATAAAAAAAATGGAGTGGATCAAGAGGTGGCATTCATCAACTTTTAGACATTATATTATGTCAATTTATTTATTTACTAAAAGGACAATTACAACAATATACATACATGTATAACATATTATGCTTTACATATATGATATATAAAAATATCAGTAATTATTAAAATATATAACATAGACCAATAGAAATTGGGAAAATATCTTACAGCTGTTTCAGCCAAGAGGTAAAAATACTTTATTCTACCTTTATCCCTCCAGTAGACTGAAGTAATTAGTAAATGAAATTAAGGTACTTGGGTGTTTCTCTAGGCTTCATCAGAGATTTTTAGAAAGTACATGAGGTTAAGTTATAAATATAAATAAATGAATATAAATACACACACATATACATACTTATACATATACATATACATACTTATACATATACATACATATACATAAATACATATACCTACACTTAAATGTATATGCATGTATATGCATACACAAGAATCAATTATTATTATTATTATTAGATTCCTAACTCCTCCCACATTTTGCGGTGCAGTTTAACCAAATTCGGGTATCTTATAGTCGTGATTAATATCGAGCCCGTCTGAGTATTAGCGCGCGTCTACGATGAGTCTACGATTTAAAAAATAATTTAACATCATTTTTTATTCCATTTTAATGCATAATTTTTCGTGTGTCGATGGCGGCGGAGTTGGCGTCCACGCTCAAACACCTGCACCTGTGTTTGCTTCTCCCCCTTCTTCCCTCCATCGTGAAGCTGTGGGGAAGGGAGTTTAAGGAAATCAACGTTGTAATGCGTTGTCAAGGAGACCAGCGTTCTTTTAGAACAACGACTTCATGGCTTGAAGACACCAAAACAAAAATGGCTAAGAAAGCCCGAATTGGCATCTATAAAGGAAGTAACTCTCTAAAAATGCTTATATAGTTATTTCCCTTACAAACCCGAGCAACGCCGGGCGATACTGCTAGTATTAGATAAAATATAAACAGAGGTATGAGAAAGTTATATTGTAATTTATAAAATCAATATATCTTAAAGTTATTTTAGTTATGTAAGAGTGAAACTGTATATACATGAGGAACACACACACACACACACAAACAGACATGAAGGAAGTAAAGAGACACTTTTAATTTTCAAAATCTTTTACTTAATACACAAAGTGAACAATTGAAATGTAATAAACAGGTAGGACTACATACTTTAGTATTTAGTTGACATTCCGTTTGCAGTTTTTAGTTCAGAATGTCTTTTTGGCATTGAACTGATGAGCTTTGTGATTGTCTCTTGTGGAATTTCTGCCCACTTTTCACGCAACAATCGAAACAATTCATCTTTAGATTTAGGTTTCTGTCGAGTTTTTCGTACTGTTATATCTAGTATACTCCAAAGATTTTCAATTGGGTTCATGTCAGGAGATTGGCTCGGCCAAGGAAGCTTTTTGATCCCATTTTCAGTCAACCATTGGTGATTCCTTTTCGCTATTTGATGATATATGCATATAGGCGCAGGAATGGCTGTGTGGTAAGTAGCTTGCTTACCAACCACATGGTCCCAGGTTCAGTCCCACTGCGTGGCACTTTGGGCAAGTGTCTTCTGCTATAGCCTTGGGCCGACCAAAGCCTTGTGAGTGGATTTGGTAGACGGAAACTGAAAGAAGCCCGTCGTATATATGTATATATATATGTGTGTGCATGTATGTTTGTGTGTCTGTGTTTGTCCCACTAGCTTTGCTTGACAACCGATGCTGGTGTGTTTATGTCCCCGTTACTTAGCAGTTCGGCAAAAGAGACCGATAGAATAAGTACTGGGCTTACAAAGAATAAGTCCCGGGGTCGAGTTGCTTGATTAAAGGCGGTACTCCAGCATGGCCGCAGTCAAATGACTGAAACAAGTAACAGAGAGTAACAGAGTATACAGAGTCTCTTACAGCTGTTTCTAGAATAACCAAGCATGTGAACCATCATATCAAGTGAGGATTCCATTGGCTGAGTAACCCATCATCAGAGAGGGAGGAGTGAGACTGGTGTAAACCAAACACAGCACTCATAGTATATATCTATTATTTTAAGTTGGTTGATGAAAACTCCTTATATATATATAACCCGTGGCCCCTACCTGGGACGTAGCCAGTCCACCTGTGCATACCTTCCTTCTTGGGACACTTGTGAAGACCTGTTGAGGCAAGTGAAAATCAAACCAAATCAAAATAGATGAACATCAATGGAATTTGTATCTTTGTGGTACCAGTGCTGGTGGCACATAAGAAAACCATCCGAACGTGGCCGTAGCCAGTACCGCATCGACCGGCCTCCGTGCTGTGGGCACGTAACAAACACCATCCGATTGTGGCCATTCGCCAGCCTCGTCTGGCACCTGTGTCGGTGGCACATAAAAAACACCATCCGAGCATGGCCGTCCGCCAGCCTCGTCTGGCACCTGTGTCGGTGGCACATAAAAAACACCATCCGAGCATGGCCGTCCGCCAGCCTCGTCTGGCACCTGTGTCGGTGGCACATAAAAAACACCATCCGAGCGTGGCCGTCCGCCAGCCTCGTCTGGCACCTGTGTCGGTGGCACATAAAAAACACCATTTGAGCGTGGCCGTTCGCCAGCCTCGTCTGGCACCTGTGTCGGTGGCACATAAAAAACACCATCCGAGCATGGCCGTCCGCCAGCCTCGTCTGGCACCTGTGTCGGTGGCACATAAAAAACACCATTTGAGCGTGGCCGTTCGCCAGCCTCGTCTGGCACCTGTGTCGGTGGCACATAAAATCACCCACTACACTCTCGGAGTGGTTGGCGTTAGGAAGGGCATCCAGCTGTAGAAACACTGCCAGATCTGACTGGCTTGGTGCAGCCTTCGGGGTCCCCAGATCCCAGTTGAACCGTCCAACCCATGCTTGCATGGAAAGCGGACGTTAAACGATGATGATGATGAAAACTCCTAATATTTTCTCTGTGTGTATGTTTGTGTGTGTGTGTGTGTATATATATATATATATATATATATATATAATATAATCAATAATAACGAAGGGTAAAATTAATTAATTAACTAGTAATCAATAATTTCACCAAGTAGAATTCGGCATGAAAAAGGACCATTTCTCGGTAAACTTAAGTAATATTTTATAATTAGGGTTCAGCAAAGATTTGCTTTACCACATACCGAAGTTTAGAAATAACAGCCAAAAAAACCTTAGCTATTTCCTCTACTTTAAAAAGCGACTCTCAAAATACAAAGTATTCGAAAACAGAGTAGAGGAAATAGCTAAGGTCTTTTGGCTGCTATTTCTAAACTTCGGTATGTGGTAAAGCAAATCTTTGCTGAACCCTAATTATAAAATATATATATACTAGCAGTATCGCCCGGCGTTGCTCGGGTTTGTAAGGGAAATAACTATATAAGCATTATTAGAGATGTAAAGTATAATAGCCATCTCAATATGGCTAACCACAAAGTGGGGGTGTTACTGTAGCTTTTTACGTTCTGAGATTTAATAAGTTTTTAGAGAGTTACTTCCCTTATATATGCCTAAAATGCATTAAAAATGGGAAAAATTGATAGTAAATTTTTTTTAAATCGTAGACTCATTGTAGACGTGTGCTAATACCCAGAAGGGCTCGATAGGAATCACGACTATAAGATACCCGGTTTTGGTTAAACTGCATCGCAAAATGTGGGAGTAGTTAGGAATCTAAATCGTAGGAGACAGACAGCACACAACCTCTCTTCTATATATATATATATATTACATGTACATACACACATGCACATTTCTACATATTTATTTCCCTTTTACAAGTTAATGTTATTTCCATATTTTGGTTATAAAACCTTCATAAGATTGTAAACTAGTTTGGTTTTCCAAGTCATATGCAATTATTTGTGGATCGTCTTACAAGAGGAGCTGTGCACACCCATGGTCTATTAGTATGCCTTTGTTGTATATAAATAAATATTTTTATGAATGATTTGAGTGTGTGGGTGGAAAAGAAATAGTTTTTAAGAGACATAAGTGGTGGGATAAGGAGGGGGAGAGAAAGATAAAAGAGAGAAAAATGAAACATTCATAAAACTGAGGCACAATGGAAAAGATACTCTATGTTAAATTTAAATTCAATCATGTTTTGTTTTGGAGAGAATTGAAATAAAACTTTCACTTTTTTTATTATAGTAGTAACTATGGAAGACTGGTGGGATTATTATTTGCATGACTTAAATATCGGTCGCTGTTTAGTATATAATGTAGTTACTATAGGTTTACTATTAATACCAATACAGATATACATAGATTTATGTGTTTCTTTGTTGTAGTTTAATTTTAAAGTTAGTGTTTAATATTTCCTATATTTAGATTGAACGAATGTTGTTATTAAGTTTTCACTTTTATATTAAATTATGGAAGACGGATCTTTTCGGTTTGAACGGTAGTTTTTAACATAATTTCTGGGTAACTTAAAAATTTTAAACTTCATATACTGGTAGAATGTGTTTATAAAACATCTTTTTCTCTTGGTTTTATTGAGAAAATTCTATAGTTTGTAAGATATTTGTGGGGTTTTTTCTTCAATTTCTGCAATTTCAACCAATCAATGACCTCTGTTGATGTAAAAAACATTCTGTGCAGTATGAATATATCCCTCGTTTAAGAAACAGATTGGGTTTATTTACATTTGTGAAGAAAAAAAATACCCTTCCCCCCACCCCTAACTAACCCTAACCCTAACTATCCCTAACCCTAAAACAGATTGAAATGCAATAGATCGATACTAGGGTCATAATTATGGGTGACAATTTCACATGACACCGCTAGAAAAAACTGCCATTCAAACCGAAAAGATCCTGGAAGACAGTGGGGAATAATATGTATGACTTAAATGTTTGGTTTCTGCTTAGTTACATATCTAGGAGTTGGTTATTGATTTACTTAATGAATTTAGCTACCGATACTGTTGTATGTAGGGTAAATGTGCTTGAAAGTTATGGTTTCTTTGTTATGTTTGTTCCCAGACAACACTTATTTTAGTGCTGTTGACACCATTGGATTGAGTAGTACTGCCCAAGTGTCAAAACCATAATAGTATCTGTAAGACAGCTAATGATGTAGGTATGTTGGATTGTTGGTATGGCTGTGTTTGTATATGTGGAATAGTATTATAACACATACTTTTGATGTGTGTGTGTGTGTATGTATATATATATATATATATATATTACAACAGTCTTGTCCAGGCTAATGCTGAATCCAAATGCCCTGCAAGAAGCAGAAATGCAATTCATGAGTATTTGCATGTCATCCACTGTATGAGTGACTAAGTCACAGTCATCTGCATAAAGGAGGTCACGAATAATAGACTGGGAAACCTTTGAATTGGCAGAAAATCGGCGAAGATTAAAGAGGCGGCCAGAAGATCAATATCTGACATATATTCCCAGAGAGCTAACCTTAGCAAAAGCATGAGTAAAAACAGCAGCAAAGTACAAAGAAAAGAGAGTTGGGGCAAGGATGTCACCCTGCTTGACACCATTCTCTACAGGAATGGGTCCCGCCATGGCACCACCAGCATTGACCCAAGCCTCCATCCAATCATGAAATGATTTAATTATAGATACAAAGTGATCCGGACATCCAAGTTTGCCAAGTATTTTCCATAGAAAGGCCCTATTTACAGTATCAAAGGCCTTTGTTAAATCAATCAATACCTGGACAAGATCCATATTCTGCTCATAGCACTTCTTCTGCATCTGTCTTGCTGTGAAAATCATATCCATTGTCCCTCTACCAGATTGGAAGCCACATTGAGATTCAGATAGGACATCATTTACGAGACACCCATTCAGACGGACAAGACTGTTGTAATTTCCTGCACCAGGAAATCCATATTTGGAACCAGCTATCTTGGTTGAAGGAACAATTCTGAAGATAGTTGACAAGTTTGTCTACCTGGGCAGCACACTCAGCCGTTCTTGCACCCTGGATGAGGAAATATCTTTCAGGCTGCAGAGAGCAACTGATTCTTTCCGGTCTCTTTAGTCTCGTGTCTGGTCCCAACATGGCATCGCAAGGCAAACAATAGTTGCTGTGTACCGTGCATGTGTACTGTCATCGCTCCTCTACTCACGTGAGACATGGTCTCTGTACAAACGTGCCTCCACCTATTCCATATTAGCTACGTACATTAGTGTTGCAGCTCCACATCACTTAATTCATTAACTATTTACTGAGAGCATTTTATGGTTTTATTTCTTGAATTTAATTAATTGGAATATGTTCCACTTATACACCCAAATTCTGTATTTGACCCTTTCACATTTAATCAGGCCATATCCAGCCGAAATATTCAGTCCTGTTGTATCTTCAAACTGGCCCAGCCTCTTGCACTTTTCCTAGAATATTATTCTGAAAATAAACAACCATGTCATTGAGATCTCAAAGTTACAAAGCAATACATGACTAATACTAATCAATGTGAATAAACAGGCATTGTGTTTGATAAAGGGATTTGAATGCCAAAGAATTAATACATCTTTGTCAGGTCTTTTACTTCACAACTGAGTTTTCTGGTGGCATTTTTTATCTTGACAAAATGATTGACAAGCTCAAAATGAGTTTCTATTCATTTCATCCAATTCCTATTTCAGTTCTTTCAAAATAGTGACTAATCATAGACCATGTTGCACATGTAAAATAGTACCATGCTATTATTACTGTCCCATTGGTGGAGTTGGCTATCAAAGCATACAATGAGTTTAGGTTGCAGAAAGAGGATTTATCTGAGAACTAAATTCATGCTTTTATATATGTTTGTTTGATATGCTTAACTCTGTTCCATATTTATCATGTAGATGTGTAGGTTTATATAATATCATCATCATCATCATCATCATCATCATCATCATTATCATCATCATTTAACATCCTTTTTCCATGCTTGCATGGGTTGGACGATTGGACTAGAGGTGGTAAGGCCAGGAGCCACACCAGGCTCCATTGTCTATACTGGCATGGTTTCTATGGCTGGATGTCCTTTCTAATGCCAACTACTTTACAGTGCTTTCAACATGGCACCAGCACCGCTTTCAATACTGCTGTGGTGGATAGGTCCAATATATATATATATGTATATTGTCATTATCATCATCATTTAACATCCATTTACCATGTTGACACTCTGGCACTTGCTGAACAGTTCATCAGGATTTGAAGAGTCTAAAAACAGCATTGTGCTCCTGTATCTGCTTTGGCATGGTTTCTGGATGCTCTTCTTAACACCTAGCATGCCGGGCGAAATGCTTAGCGGTACTTCGTCTGTCTTTACGCTCCGAGTTCAAATTCCGCCGAGATCGACTTTGCCTTTCATCCTTTCGGGGTCGATAAATCAAGTACCAGTAATGCACTATGGTCGATGTAATCGACTTGATCCATTTATCTGTCCTTGTTTGTCCCCTCTGTGTTTAGCCCCTTGTGGGTAGTAAAGAAATAGGTATTTCGTCTGTCTTTACGTTCCGAGTTCAAATTCCACCGAGGTTGACTTTGCTTTTCATCCTTTCGGAGTCGATAAATTAAGTACCAGTTACACACTGGGGGTCGATGTAATCGACTTGATCTGTTTGTCTGTCTTTGTTTGTCCCCTCTGTGTTTAGCCGAGGTTGACTTTGCTTTTCATCCTTTCGGGGTCGATAAATTAAGTACCAGTTACGCACTGGGGGTCGATGTAATTGACTTAATCCCTTTGTCTGTCCTTGTTTGTCCCCTCTATGTTTAGCCTCTTGTGAGTCATAAAGAAATAGGTATTTCGTCTGTCTTTACATTCCGAGTTCAAATTCCGCTGAGGTTGACTTTGCTTTCCATCCTTTCGGGGTCGATAAATTAAGTACCAGTTACGCACTGGGGTTGATGTAATCGACTTAATCCATTTGTCTGTCCTTGTTTGTCCCCTCTATGTTTAGCCCCTTGTGGGTAGTAAAGAAATAGGTATTTCGTCTGTCTTTACGTTCCGAGTTCAAATTCCACCTAGGTTGACTTTGCCTTTCATCCTTTCAAGGTCGATAAATTAAGTACCAGTTACACACTGGGGTCGATGTAATCGACTTAATCCATTTGTCTGTCCTTGTTTGTCTCCTCTATGTTTAGCCCCTTGTGGGCAATAAAGAAATAAGTATGTGCTGGATGCCTTTTTCATGCCAACAGCACTGCTGAGATTTTCATGCAGCTCACGAAACAACGAGGCCTGAGGAAAGAGAGTGACTTTATGCTAGAGGACAAGAAGGTTGGGGACAGAGCAGGTTCTTGTAGAGGTGTTGCATGGCTGTTCATGTACAGAAGAGAGGGAGAGAATGCACAGTATGAGGTATATAGAGATAAATAGTGGAGATGGAGTGTGCAGGTGGACCCACAAGGTATGGTGTGAATGGAGGTGTGAGGTGGGGCACAAGATTGTCTGGAAAGCAGGAGAAGAAAGAGTGGGAAGGTAGACTGCAACTGTAAACATTGGGTGGCATTGAAGGGTGGATGGCCAGTGAGTCATGAGCTGAGGAAGATAGAGAAATGTAGAAGAGAGCAGGATGAGGAAGTAACAAGAGATGGGCTTCTGTTGGTGGCCTGCAGAACTTTTAGCTGCATGGAACAGAAGAATCAAACTGTTTTGAATAATATATATATATATATACTTTATTTAAAGCAGCAGAAAATTCAACAAAACCTGTTACTCTGAGTTTCCCATTGCCGTTCATTTGCTAGCTAGCAAAAACTGTCCGATGAACGGCAACGGGAAACTCAGAGTAACAGGTTTTGTTGAATTTTCTGCTGCTTTAAATAAAGCATATTACTCTACCACTGGTATTTGCGTACTCTTTTTTCCACCTTGTTTCACATTTATGTGTTTACTCCGGTATATATATATATATATATATATATATATATATATATATATCTTGTTATATTTCGGAATGGTCATTTTATATATATATATATATATATATATATATATCGCAAATAAGAAAATGGCGGAGAACAATAGGTGGTTCATCAACTTTTGGACATTAAAATGTTAACTTATTTATTTATTAAACTGATAATTATAATTAACAACATACATACATATAGCATAAATATTAATTCTTTAATATAAGTATCCTCAGGTGGGATAGGTATGTTCTTCAGTGACGAGTCCATCTTTATGAACTCCATTTTTCCAACAGTATTCATTTTGAGGGTCTGGACTCGTCATTAAAGGACATACCTATCCTACCCAAGGATACTTATATTAAAGAATTAATATTTATGCTATATGTATGTATGTTGTTAATTATAATTATCAGTTTAATAAATAAATAAGTGAACATTTTAATGTCCAAAAGTTGATGAACCACCTATTGTTCTCTGCCATTTTCTTATTTGCGATATAAATTAATGGTAAAATATCTATTTACCTTCATCCATTTAATACACTAGGTAATGTAATTGCAATGCAATAAAAAACACTTGTGTATTAATAATTGGATATTCTACCAGAAGTATATTGGATAGATATTATCCCTTAGTTGGTTGGATTCACACTCCTAACTTTCTTGGAGTTATATAGATGTGTATATACATATATAATGAGTGTTTATGAAGTTTTGAATGGAAAGAGGTAGTTCTTTTACAGGGATGAATATTATCCAAGCAAACACCGGTTTAGCTCCATATCAATTAATATACTTTGGGTTTCATTAATTTGTGTTCATATTAGTGTTAGCACTAATGATGTACCAGTTGTAGTTATAAACATTTTCATCCATTTGATATAAGAGAACAGAATTTTAATAGTACAATATATAGAAATTGGAGGGTTTGCACACAGAAAAAAAAATCAATTTATTTATATAATTGTCAATTTCATATTGCCTACATACATTTCAATTCCTTACTTTCATTGATATTTTGCAATTAAGATTGCATTATGCATTTAAAAGGTAGAAATCTCTTCAGGGCAAAAATTGACATTTTCCTTTCATGGCAATAAAATTATGAAGGCTATTCTGATTACTATGCATAAAATGCAAAATATCTTCTTTTTTTTTGCAGATTAATTAGGCATAATTCGACCCTGCTTTTCAATCTCAGTATTTAAGCTACACATAGTACTGCTGTAGTACTCGTGCTGTGTACATTCCTACAACGTTTTCTTTGCATACTATAAAGGCAGAAGTAAATCTGCCTACAACTCAGTCACGTACCTGTGTTTTGCTTATTTTTTGTGTGCTTTACTACATAAAGGTGACCAACTGCCTACCCTGAGTAATTACTGACAGCACATGCCTGATGTATACATATATATAATTATATACATCTAGATATATCTATACATATATAAATCCAAGTCTATTTGGATATCTCTTTGTGTCAAGTTGCCGTCGACACTCATTAATGAATTTTCATGAAACTTTGCAAACATGTTAAACTAACATCCAGTTTCTTACTAGACTCATTGAAATTTAATAAAAATCTATAATTGGATGGTTAGGGCCCCTAGAAGGGGTCCACATATAACCCATATATTTTCCTTTAACAGCTAAGGGAAATAACCCATTCATTTTCTTTTAATCACCCTGCAGTGCATCAAACGGTTGCATGACTCACAAAAGCAGCATGGCAGAGGACATCTGACAAAGGATTCAAAGGCAAACCTCAGCGGAAATTGCCATGTTCAATAATGCCATTTACAATGAGGCATTAGTTGATCTGGACACCCGAGTGCAAGCTATTGGGAGGTTGAGGTATTGCCACGCTTGATCTGCCTCAACTGGAGCAGGCTGTAAACAATTTCACAATTGAGTACCTGTGAGAAATCAGCTATGACATCGAAAAAATGATGGCATATATAGCTGATAATGAACACAAACTGGAGGATCAACTGGGTGTTTATAAGACCATTATTTCGAACATTGAAAGTGAAAAGGAGGCCTTTTCTTTCTGGTTGCTCCAGATGGAACTGGCAAGACATTTGTCATCAACCTTCTTCTGACTAAAATGTGCCAAATGAAACGCATTGCCATAGCAATGGCATCAAGTGGAATAGCTGCAACTCTGCCAAGTGGTGGCTGCACAACTCATTCTTGTTTCAAACTCCCTTTGGACCTGTCCAAGAAAGAGAAGGCAAATTGCAACATCAGTCGTGGTTCTATAAAAGGTAAACTTCTGGGTGAGTGCAGGTTGATCATCTGGGATGAGGCGACAATGAGCCATAAGGTTTCCTTTGAAGCTCTTGACATGGCCCTTCAGGATCTGAGACACAACACCAGGCTCATGAGAGGTGCCACAGTCTTGCTTGCAGGAGACTTTAGATAAACCCTCATGGTTCCAAAGGGAGCAAGAGCTGATGAGGTAAATGCCAGCATAAAGTCGTCCTACATATGGAGCAGCGTGCAAAAGCTGAGACTCACAACCAACAGTGGTGATGATGATGCAAATGGAACCATTCCAAAGCAATTGTTGGATGTTTGTAATGGCACTTTGGTTGGCAAAAAGGATGGCCAGCTGGCAGAATCGTTAGCACAACAGGCAAAATGCTCAGCGGTATTTCGTCTGTCGCTACATTCTGAGTTCAAATTCTGCCGAGATTGACTTTGCTTTTCATCCTTTCAGGGTCGATAAATTAAGTACCAGTTACGCACTGGGGTCGATATAATCGACTTAATCCCTTTGTCCTTGTTTGTCCCCTCTATGTTTAGCCCCTTGTGGGCAATAAAGAAATAAGAATGGCCAGCTAAACTAAGAAGGAATCAGTTTACAGATCACAACTGGCTGAAAACTCATGCCATTTTAGCTCCAAAGAATGTGACAGTTATTGATTTGAACATCAAACTTCTGGAACAGTTGCCAGGTGAGCGTCACATCTTCAATTCTGTTGACACTGTACTCAACATCGATGAAGCTGTGAATTATCCAATTGAATTTTTGAATAGTCTAATACCACCCAGCCTCCCACCTCGCAACTTGTACCTCAAGATTAGGACACCAGTTATGCTGCTTCAAAGCCTTGATCCACCAAAGCTTTGCAATGGCACATGACGTATAATAAAGAAGATGATGCCAACAGTCTTGGAGACAACAATTTTGACTGGTAAAGCAAGTGGTGAGCTTGTATTCATTCCTAGAATTCCATTAATTTCCCTCGGATATGCCTTTCCAGTACAATTCCCATTGAAACTGACCTTTACAAAGAGCATCAAGAAGGCCCAGGGGCAGTCCTTGGATGTGGTAGGTCTGAACCTTGCAGAACCAGTTTTCTCCCAAGGCCAACTTTATGTGGGATGCTCAAGAGTCGGCAGTACTAGTCATTTGTTTATTTATGCCCCATGAGGAAAGAGCAAAAATGTTGTTTACCAAGAAGCTCTGCAACTTTAATAAAATGTAATGATAATCTACATGTTATTTCATTTTAAAATCTATATGCAAATTTGTTTGTATGTCTACTGTAAAACTAAATGAAGATCTGTTTCTACATCCATTGTAAATCTATTTCAACACTAGCATCCTTAAGGGTTATATTCTCTGGGAATGCACAAAAGCCCTTTTCAGAGTTATTTACTTTGAATTATTATTATCTCATATGCGATTAACCTGTTATTACGCAACATGCTTCACGATTTTGGTATACATACCTTATTGGTATTTCCTCCTAGTTCTGTATACTCTGGGAATGCATTAAACTTCTTTTCAGGGCTACTTTATTTGAATTCTTACTATCGGGTAACTAATTTCATGTTATTTTGTAACTGACTTCACAATTTGGGTATTCATAACTTATTGGGATTTCCTTAAAACAATGTCCTATGTAAGACAGTTCGGTATTTTCTGTAAATATACAAAAACCGTTTTAAGGGCTACATACTTTGTATTGTTGTTATTGGATTAGCGAAACAATTATGAGAATGGAACCAAAAGATAAGCCCTGCTTTTCCAGGAATTACCAGGTATGTCACCTAGTATTTATATATATTACATTTTGTGAAATTTGATTTAGTATTTCTAAATTGAATTTTTCCCTGTAAGTTAGGAATAATATTCCCTCAAATAATTATTATATTTATATATAAATATATATACATGCATACATGTGTGCGTGTATGTGTGTATATGTGTGTGTGTGTATTTATTTATATTTATGTACATAGAGAGAGAGGTGCGTACACACTACTTGAACTGGAATATTCTACTTGAAGTGGAATATGCCGGTGGAATATTCTACAACTTATATGCTATTTCAATAAGTCTGATAGTTTAGTTAATCGAATAACTGAAAACTTATGGTCGGA
>NC_043013.1:45508257-45523257 GCF_006345805.1 Octopus sinensis | reverse complement strand
TTGTTTATTTTCAGATCATTAAAATGGAATGTCAAGTTAAGAAAAACGAGCATTTTCGACACCTTTTTGCTTTTAATCAAGGTTCTAAGGCCGCAAAAGCTCCTTGTGACATTTGTGCTGTGTATGGAGAGGGTGCCATAGCAGAAAGAACCACTTGTGATTGGTATGCCAAGTTCAAAAATGGAAATTTTGACCTCAAAGACGCACCTCATTCTGGCCGTCCAGTTGAGTTCGATGAAGAGCAATTAAACCAACTTTTGCATGAAAATTCTCGTCATTTGACAAGGGAACTGGCAGAGAAAATGGAGTGCTCCCACACTGCTATAGAGAAGCAGCTTCACTCGATGGGAAAGGTTCAGAAGTATGGAGCATATACTATACAAATGATATACTATACAAATGCTTTAAATGACAACAACAAAATTCAATGAGCCACAATCTCCGCTGGTTTGCTTGCTCTTCACCGCTCAACTCTTCTTTACTGAATCATTACTGGTGACTAAAAATGGTACCTATACATCAATATGAAGCAGCGTAAGGAATGGCTTAGGCCCGGTAAACAAGTGATGCTGCACACGAAAGAAGATCTTCAGCCGTGAAAAAACAATGTTGTGCATATGGTGGGACTGGGAAGGGATTATCCATTACGAATTGCTTGAATGGAACCAAACAGTCAACACAGAACTCTATGTTCAACAGATGGAAAGACTCAACATGGCTATTCAAGAAAAAAGACCTAATCATCAGCATGGAGTTCTTCTGCTGCATGACAATGCCCACCCTCATATCACGAATATGGCCAAAGAAGCCATTCAGACACATGGCTGGGAAGTGCTGCCACACCTACCGTGCTCTCCTGATTTGGCACCAACGGATTTCCACTTCTTTCGATTTCTTTCAAATGCTATGCACAGAGTTTCGTTCAATACTGATGCAGAATTGAGAAGAGCTTGGTCGGATCAATTTTTCGAGTTGAAATCGGTTGATTTCTAATAATGAGGTATTGAAAATCTTGTTGAACATTGGAAAGAAGTCGTAAGCAACAAGGGGGAATATATTATTGATTAATTAATTGTTATTTTTTATTAAACCTATTAAAAAATTTAAATTTAAGAAAATGGCTGGAACTTAGTTGCCAACCCAATACTTTATCAGTGACTGGAGAAAGTTTGAGGCTCTTTTGCTTCTGTATTTCTTTTGGTGCAACTGTCTTGGGTTCAGTCCCACTGCATGGAACATCAGGCAAGTGTTTTGTACTGTAGATCTGGGTTGACTGAACCCTTGTGAATGGATTTGGCAGACAGAAACCGGAAGAAGCCTGTTATATGTATATATGTATTTGGTTCTGTGTACCATTATCTTGACATCATGTGATGGTCATAAACAAATGTCCCTGTCATACGAGTGATGTTCGTTTCCAGTCCACTGCTCTAACCACAAGGCCATGTGCCTCCACATTAGAACAACTTTACTCATAGATCAAAACTAACCTAATGCCAAGCAACAACAACACAAAATGCATGGCCATTTAGCTAACGCATGAGTATCCAATGGAGTTATATCAATTTCAAATTTTGGCACAAGGCCAGCAATTTCGGGAGAGGTGGGTAAGTTGATTACACTAACCCCAGAGCTTAAATGGTACCTAATTTTATTGACTTTGAAAAGATGAACTCATAATGTAAAGATAGACAGAATGCCACTAAACATTTTGTCTGGCATGCTAATGATTCTGCCACATATCAATCACTATTTATAGAGGTATTTAATCACATCAGTCGCTAGTTATAAAGATATCTAATCATATTGTAACGAGAGGTTAATTAAGAGTTGGGCTTTACCAGTTTAGGAAGTATATTTAGCTGTGTGCATGTAAGAAGCTTTTAAATATATAAATACAGACAGTTCTATGTTTAAGAGATGAGGAATTATGTACATTATTTACATTTGACGGATATTTATGCTCATCTTGTTTGTTGTTAACACGTTTTGGCTGATATACCCTCCAGCTGTCATCAGGTGTCTTGGAGAAATTTTGAACCTGGGTTCTCATTCCTAAGGTATTTTTCGATGCTATTGTTGTTGTTGTTGTTGTTGTTGTTGTTGTTGTTCTTCTTCTTCTTCTTCTTCTTCTTCTTCTTCTTCTTCTTCTTCTTCTTCTTCTTCTTCTTCTTCTTCTTCTTCTTCTTCTTCTTCTTCTTCTTCTTCTTATTATTATTATTATTATTATTATTATTATTATTATTATTATTATTATTGAGTGAGAGAGCAGTGCATGCCATCGAAGTGACACTGGGGTAAAATATACGAAGCCCAATATACCCATCATGACTACCCGTCTGATAAGGGTACACCAGGCACATGCATCACAACCATATATGCGCAACATGGTGATCTCATATCAAGATAAACAGCGCATGACCTTGCAGGTGGGGCCCAGTTAGAATTTCTTCAGGTTGAGTAGCCCATCCCACTCAAAAGGTCCCTGAATAAGGGTTGTTTAAGGATGTTGAAAGAACCACCCATGTTTCCAGAGGTGAATTATTCAAACCCCAAAGAATCCCTCTCAACACATGGCTATGATGCTCCCCCACTATTTCTGCTCGTGATCAGAGATGCACATATCGTCAGCCACTAAGGGACATGCTCAACTGGTTAAGGTCAAACAACTGACAAGCAAATCTGTGGTATTGAGCAGAATATTTGCTGTAGCCCATCTTTTATACCTATTCAGGTCACTGCCTGGAATCGAACTCGGAATCTTGGGGTTAGTAGCCTGTACTCTTAACCACTTTCTCTATATATCTCCAATTTGTTAAGAGCACGGGCTACTAACCCCAAGATTCCAAGTTTGATTCCAGGCACTGACCTGAAAAATAATAATAATAATAATGATAATAATAACATCGAAAAATACCTTGGGAATGAGAACCCAGGTTCGAAATTTCCCCAAGACACCTGAAGAAGGCTGGAGGGTATAACAGCCGAAATGTGTTAACAACAAAAACAAGATGAGGACAAATATCCAACAAATGTAAATAATGTAAATAATGTATATATACATGTTCTACGTAAAGGTAACGATAAATATCAGAGGGCAATGTCTTTGGTTAACAAACATGATTTATTCCTAACTCACACATGAAGCAGCTGGCACAACAGAGATAAGCATACAAGACAACAGGGTGTTGGAGAATGAGTTAATTCTTAAATACGTATCAAGGTTGTTATCTCTGGTTCTTGGCTGCAAATCTAAAATATCCAATGAATTTTGAAGTGGTAGTGAGGCGAGGCAGAAATCTCATAGCGTGTCGGACTAGATGAACCACAAGCTCGTTGATAGTTTAGTGTCTACATCTGAATGGGATAGAGCAAAGGAGCAACAAAAAGGAACCAGGTGTTAACGTTCCAACCTTTAGAAAGAGACTGAATAAACGCTCTTGAAAAGCGCACATTATTACTTGGGTGGAAGTCATCAAGAGTGAAGGAACGCAGCACCAGTGTGCTGCTACACTGGGGTGAAGTTATTCGACTGCCCTGCTATGCTGCAATATCATTTTCAAATTTCGGCAGAAGGCTAGCAATTTAGGGGAAGGGTTAAGTCAATTACACCAACCCCAGTGCTCAATTGGTACTTATTTTATCAAACTTCAATCGAGCAACTCAACCCCAGGACTTATACTTTGTAAGCCTAGTACTTATTCTATTCGACTCTTTTGCTGAAAGATGCTGGTGTGTTTATGGGGACGTAAGCACACCAGCATCAGTTGTCAAGCAATGATGGGGTGGAGGTGAGGGGCACACACACAAACATACAAACACACACACGCACACACACACATACAATGGGCTTCTTTCAGTTTCTGCTTACCAAATCCACTCACAAGGCTTTAGTCGGCCCAAGGCTATAGTAGAAGACACTTACCCAAGGTGCCATGCAGTGGGACTGAACCTGGAACCAAGTGGTTGGTAAGCAAGCTACTAACCACACAGCCACTCTTAATCATAATGATCACTAAAATCACTAAAATCAATTTAGTCCTACTGAATTTGCATGACTAAGATATCTAAATTTATTAACAATAAATTCATGGTACAAATTCCATCGTAGGCATAACAAACAGTATACTAATCTGTTATTGTTTATTTTCAGGACAACCAAAAAGAAGACCCATGATCAAAGACATTTCAAGCATGACCATCCTGTATTCTATTTTTCAGACCAACCCTTTTTTTTTCAGTTATCAACCACATATACTCAACATATATGCTTTGTGTGTTTGCTGGTAGGCTGCGATTTGTCATGGTGGAAATTACTCTCTCCTCACCTGTCCATGGCTTTCAGGTGTTTTAGTAGCTGGCGCTTTGAGAGAGTATTCGCCACCATGCCAAATCGCAGCCTACAGACAAATACATGAAACACTTACATTAAATATATGTGGTTACTCTTTTACTCTTTTACTTGTTTCAATCATTTGACAGTGGCCATGCTGGAGCACTGCTTTTAGTCAAGCAAATCGACCCTAGGACTTATTCTTTGTAAGAATAGTACTTATTTTATCGGTCTCTTTTACCGAACCACTAAATTACGGGGACGTAAACACACCAGTATCAGTTGTCAAGTGATGTTGGGGGGACAAACACAGACATATACATACATACATATATATATATATACATACATACACATATATATATGCAGTCAATTTTAGTTGAGTTGACTGAATTTCCGTATTCTCAACTTTCGTTTGTTATAACAGTATCAGTTTCTCTTTACGCAAGTGACTTCTAATATAGTCTCGGGGCGACCAAGGTGTTGTGAGTAGATTTAGTACACGAAAACAGAAAGAAGCTTATCGCACATATATATATATACATGTAAAAATTAAAATTTATCTAATATAGTGGCATTTTCAAACTTCTTTTTTACAAATATATACCCACTCATATACGATCTAATCTTATTATAAATATATATATATATATATATATATATATATATATACACATATATACGACAGGCTTCTTTCAGTTTCCGTCTACCAAATCCACTCACAAGGCTTTGGTCGGCCCGAAGCTATAGTAGAAGACACTTGCTCAAGGTGCCACGCAGTGGGACTGAACCTGGAACCATGTGGTTGGTAAGCAAGCTACTTACCACACAGCCAATCCTACGCCTATACATTAGCACTGCTTCTATTTCATATTTGAATATTTTTTAGTTATCAAAGACAGTGAAATATTATTTGAGGAAAATTTAACTGTTGTTTCTAGCATATCAGGTGATCAAGTTGAAGCTTCCTTGTTGGCTCGTAATCAAACTATGGAGGCACATGTTTTTTTCCAGTTTGGTATGTAACTTAATTTATCATTAATTAACTGGAAACCAGTGCAAATTCAACATGAAATAACTAAGCACCAGGAAACAATACTTATTGCAATTACATGTAATGTTAGGAAATATTTAAATTTACAACTAAACAGCAGTAACAAGGTCAGCGACAACAAGAACAGGAAGAATAATAATCTGGTTTATGCAATGGTTATTAAAGATAACTATCGTATAGAGTTATTTTACTGTAAATAATTTAATTTCTCTGTTGTGCTTGCCTAGGAAGTGATTTGATCTGAGATGATCATGTGTTGGAAATGAAACAATTACTTTGTGGAAGAGAAATTTTTGGTTCTCTAAAAATACAAAACAAAAAAAAACCCCAAAAAAACCCTGTTAACCCTTTAGTGTTCAGATTATCCTATCAAACATAATGCTTATTGATTCCCATTGATTTGAATTAATCATGCATTATCTCATATCTTCAAGATCTTGATGGTGTAATTACCTAATGTAGAATAACATTGTAGGGTAGGTGTGAGGGCCTGGATCTGGTCAGTTTGAACATAAAACAGATTAAATATTTTGACCGGATATGGCCGGTTTAAATACTAAAGGGTTAAGTTCACTTTTCATTCATATCTTGAATGAAATGCAGATGTGGCTGTGTGGTAAGAAGCTTGTTTCCCAACCACACAGTTCCAGGTTCAGTCCCATTGTGAGGTATTAAAAATCTTGAGGAGTTAAGTTTTTATTGCGTCACTGCAGCATGATTAGTGACAGAATTTTATTGCATTTTCATTAAGGTGGCGTGCTGGCAGAAACGTTAGCACACCGGGCGAAATGCTTATCGGTATTTTGTCTGCTGTTACGTCCTGGGTTCAAATTCCACCGAGGTCGACTTTGCCTTTCATCCTTTTGACGTCGATAAATTAAGTACCACTTACGCACTGGGATCGATGTAAATGACTTAATCCATTTGTCTGTCCTTGTTTGTCCCCTCTGTGTTTAGCCCCTTGTGGGTAGTAAAGAATTAGGTATTTCGTCTGTCTTTACTTTCTGAGTTCAAATTCTGCTGAGGTCGACTTTGCCTTTCATCCTTTCGGGGTCGATAAATTAAGTACCAGTTACACACTGGGGTCGATATAATCGACTTAATCTGTTTGTCTGTCCTTGTTTGTCCCCTCTGTGTTTAGCCCCTTGTGGGCAATAAAGAAATAAAAAGTAAGAATTTCATTGCAACACAGTGATTTCATCACATGCATTTCCATTCATTTTTGTCTTGGCATCACTGTGACTTTATCACAGACACACTTCCACTGCATTTCATTGTCCAGTTTTATAAAATGGTTATGAAAGATTATCATCATGCAGAGTGAATTGACTGTAAACAGGAAGTAATTTCATCTGTGATGGTCATGTGTTGGAAATGAAACAATTACCTTGTAAGCTGGCAGAAACATTAGCACACATTAGCGGTATTTTGTCTCCTGTTACATTCTGAGTTCAAATTCTGCTGAAGTCGACTTTGCTTTTCATCCTTTCAGAGTTAATTAAATAAGTACCAGTTATGCACTGGTGTCGATGTTATCAACTTAATCCCTTCGTCTGTCCTTGTTTGCCCCCTCTATGTTTAGCCCCCTGTGGGCAATAAAAAAATAGGTATTTCGTCTGCCATTACATTCTGAGTTCACATTCCGCCAAGGTCGACTTTGCCTTTCATCCTTTCAGGGTCGATAAATTAAGTACCAGTTATGCACTGGGGTCGATGTTATCAACTTAATCCCTTCATCTGTCCTTGTTTGCCCCCTCTATGTTTAGCCCCCTGTGGGCAATAAAGAAATAAATTACCTTTTGGGATAGAAATTTTTGGTTCTCTAAAGATACACACAAAAACTGTTAAATTCGTTTTCCATTCACTTGTTGAAGATCAGTGTGACTTGGTCATTGGCACAGTTCCACAGTATCTCACTGCACCACTGTGATCTGGTCTTGTCCCTCAGTGAAGAGCAGATTGCATGATGCTTGCATTAGAACTGCAATATTGCCATGGTAATGAGACATTGGCCTCGATTATAGAAGACATGTCTTTTATCGTCCATCTTTTATTTGTTTCAGTCATTAGTGTGTGGCCATGCTGGGGCACCACCTTGATGAATTTTTAGTCAAATGAACTGACCCCAGTAGTTATTTTTTTTCTTAACCTGGAACTTATTTTATTGATCTTTTTTTACCAAACAACTAATTTATGGGGATGTAAACACACAAACACCAGTTGTCAAGAAGTGATAGGGAACAAACACAGACACACACAAATACACACACACACACACACAGTCACACACATGCACACTCACACATATGCACACACTCACACACACATACACACACTCACACATATACATACACGTACACACACACAGGTTCTCTGAGTGGTTGAGATAGTTACTGTTCATCTTGATCTTGTTGGTTTCTGGATATTAAACTATTCATATTTGGAGAGTGGCCTATGTGTTATAAAAGTGTATGTTGCTATAATCCAATGTTGTACATGTGTCTCAACATTACTCATGAGATGGATATTGTCTGTCAAGATGGAACAGTCATGAGCTGGCAGAAACGTTAGCATGCTGGGCAAAATGCTTATCGGTATTTCGTCTGCTGCTACGTTCTGAGTTCAAATTCCGCCGAGGTCAACTTTGCCTTTCATCCTTTCAGGGTCGATTAAATAAGTACCAGTTACACACTGGGGTCGATATAATCGACTTAATCCATTTGTCTTTCCTTGTTTGTCTCCTCTGTGTGTAGCCCCTTGTGACAATAAAGAAATAGGTATTTCGTCTGCCATTACGTTCTGAGTTCAAATTCCGCCGAGGTCAACTTTGCCTTTCATCCTTTCAGGGTCGATTAAATAAGTACCAGTTACACAATGGGGTCGATATAATCGACTTAATCCCTTTGTCTGTCCTTGTTTGTCCCCTCTGTGTGTAGCCCCTTGTGGGTAGTAAAGAAATAGGTATTTCATCTGCCGCTACGTTCTGAGTTCAAATTCCGCCAAGGTCGACTTTACCTTTCATCCTTTCGGGGTTGATTAAATAAGTACCAGTTACGCACTGGGGTCGATATGATCGACTTAATCCATTTGTCTGTCCTTTTTTGTCCCCTCTGTGTGTAGCCCCTTGTGGGTAGTAAAGAAATAAGATGGAGCAGTCATCATCTAGGAGTCAGAATACCTTTTGGAATTTGTTCCAACTCTGCTCTCTGAGTTCAAATTCTACTGAGGCCAACTTGATTTTTCATCTTTTTGTTGGGATTAATAAATAAAGTCCAGGGCAGAGAAGTGACAGAATTCTTGAAGCATCAAAGAAGGTGCTTTATGGTTTCTATTCTGGTTGTCAGCATTGTGAAGGTAACACCTATGATGTAATTGGCTCCAAGCTTTTCTTCTGGAAAACATTTGTGGTATGGAGAGGAGAGACTTGCACATAAAATGTGCATCAGTCAAGGTTAGCTTTGCATCTGCACATGTAGTGTGCATAGGCCTGGGCAAGAGTTTTCCGAGGAAGATAAGCAATTATCCATGCATGCAAGCCTCTCCTCTCTGTATCATTGATATTTATCTGAAGGAAAGGAGCAGGCATGGGTGTGTGGAGAGAAGTTTGCTTTCCAACCACATAGTTTCAGGTTCAGTCCCACTGCGTGGCACCTTGGGCAAATGTCTCCTACAATTGCTTCAGGCCTTCCAAAGCTTTGTGAGTGGATTTGGTAGATGGAAACTGAAAGAAACCACTTGTGTGTGCATGTTACTGTTTCTTTTCCTTGATGCCATGTGATAGTTGTCAGTGAATTCACCAAGTGATGCCCTTCATTTCGAATCTTCAGTGAAAACCTGTCTTGTCATGGGGAAAATGTTGCCTTACTTGAAAATAAGTGAGGGTTGGCAACAGGAAAGGCATCCAGTCATAGGAAGTCTGCTTCAACAAATTCTGTCCAACCCATGCAAGCATGGAATACAATGATTTGAAGACATTAACACGATGATTTGAAGTGCACCAATTTGGGCTGATGCATACAGTTTGGTACCAATGTTGTTGCATGTCAATGTCAGAACATAAAGACCAGGAACATATGCTGCAAGGTGTCTTGCTTTACCCTCTGACAATTTTGTTTTATCACCGTGACTTGGTCACCGACACAGTTCTCCTCACAAGGCATTAGTCAACCTGAGGATATAGAAGATTAAAAAAAAGAGTACAGCTCCAAGGTAATGGATTTGTGGAATAGTGTGTATATATTGCTGGTGTGTATCATCATCATCATCATCGTTTAATGTCTGCTTTCCATGCTAGCATGGGTTGGACGATTTGACTGAGGTCTGGCGAACCAGATGGCTGTACCAGGCTCCAATCTGATCTGGCAGAGTTTCTACAGCTGGATGCCCTTCCTAATGCCAACAACTCCGAAAGTGTAGTGGGTGCTTTTATGTGCCACCGGCATGAGGGCCAGTCAGATGTTTTTAAAGAAATTTTCTCTACAGATAGATAAAGGCCTGACTGTTCAGGTAAGAAGTTTACTTCTTATCTACATGGTTTTGGGTTTAATCACATGGCAAGGAACCTTGAGCAAATGTCTTCTACTATAGCATCAGGCTGACTAATGCCTTGTGAGTGAAATTTGGCAGATGAAAATTGTATGGTGAACCCACTGTGTGTGTGTGTGGGGTGCTTTGTCTCCAAATGTTTTCACATTGGTAGCACTTAAACAATGGTGACAGGTTTATGTCCCACATAAACAAAAAGTCCTGTAGCTCAAGATTCAATGTTACAAAGATGTGGAATAAAGAACCCAACTGGAAAACAAGTAAAGGTTTGCATCACGAAGGCCTCCAGCCATAAAATACTGCTTCAATAAGTCTTGTTCAATGTGTGCCAGCATGAGAAAAATGGTAAAAATGATGACAATGATGATTGTGCTGGTGATTAAATAATTTGCATTTCATATCTGACTTTTAGTGTAAGTCATACTGAAGCATTGCCTTCATCCTGTGTTGTTAGCTATACACTATTTTCTGTTTCTGTCCTGGCTATGACTTTAAACTGCATCCAATTGTGGGGTCCTGTTTCAGGAGTTCTAGGGTTTTGAGCAGTGTAGAACTGTCTCTTAGTCACTATTGTTCCCAGGTCTGCTCTGATCTGGAATAATACCACCTGTTAGGGTTCCAACTATGGGTTAATTAGTATATAAGGACTTGCCTACCTATGCATGTGAAAACTGGATCTTGTGGACTCTGTGGAAAAAAATAGCCATTCAGGCTGCAAGGCATCTTGCCTTACCCTCTGACAATTTAGTTTTATCACCATGACTTGGTCACCAACACAGTTCTAATCTCAAGACATTAGTCAGCCTGAGGTTATAGTAGTAGATTAAAAAAAAGGACTGATCCAAGGTAATGGATTTGTGGAATAGTGTGTATATATTGCTGGTGTGTATGTTTTTTATTTTCTCTACAGATAGATAAAGGCCTGATTGTTCAGGTGAGAAGTTTACTTCATAACTACGTGGTTTTGGGTTTAATCACATGGCAAGGAACCTTGAGCAAATGTCTTCTTCTATAGCATCAGGCTGACAGAGTGGAAGGTAACTGCAGCAACGCATTGTGCAGTGCAGAGAGCAAGATGAGGCAAGTATGACATCCTGGTCATCCACTGCATCCATCTTCATCCTCAGTTATTTTGACCTGGTCTCATCACTGGATTGAAGATAGTCACAGCTGAGAGGGTGAGGTCAACAGTGTGCAATTCTCCTTTGTTTTAAACACTAATCATCAGTCATCCTTAAAGATGACTTAAAAAACCCCAACAAAATGATGGCCCTCATCTCTTATGGATGAACTTGATTTTCTGATTAAATGTCCTTTGGATCTGATTACAATTTTGATACCCATTTACTTTTTCCTCAGATTCCATCTTATCTATTATATTTCTTCATCTTCACCATCATCATCATCATCATCGTTTAATGTCCGCTTTCCATGCTAGCATGGGTTGGACGATTTGGCTGAGGACTGGCGAACCAGATGGCTGCACCAGACTCCAATCTGATCTGGCAGAGTTTCTACAGCAGGATGCCCTTCCTAACGCCAACCACTCCGACAGTGTAGTGGGTGCTTTTAGATTCCACCAACACGAGGGCCAGTCAGGCGGTACTGGTAACGGCCACGCTCAAATGGTGCTTTTTATGTGCCACCTGCACAAGAGCCAGTCCAGCGGCACTGGCAACGACCTCGCTCAAATGTTTTTTCATGTGCCACCAGCACAAGTGCTAGTAAAGCAATGCAGGTAATGATCACTATCATTTGGTACTAATCTGTAATGTCATCTCCTATATATATATATATTGTTGTGAAAGATTTTTTAGAGATATTCTTGGATAATCCAAATATTTTTTAAATAGTTCCTAAACTTCCTATTTCTGTTCATATCCTTCACAATCTTTCACGAAGACTATTTCTTAAGACTCTATTTCAGAACGGTTTCTCGTCTAACAAAAATACAAAAGAAGTAGAACACGATGTATAAAATAACAGGCAAATAGATTCTTAAAAAAAACACCTCATCTTAAGAATTTCATCAATTCCCAATGAGAAGCCATTCACATAAGATATTTACAAAGCGAGGAACAAGTTAACAAAGTAACAAGTCTTTTCAGACAATACAAAGAAGAATCGGTTACTAAGGAAGGTTGCTGAGCTGAAAGTGAAGACAATCAGTTGAGTCTCAAAATAGTCTTGATAAATATTGGAAAAGATTAAATTTGAATATTGTTGTAGTTTGTATGAGTTATGTTTGCAATTGATTTAATATATACATCATCGGTGGCCATTGAAAACTGGTGGCCTTGGCATACTGAATTGGTGGCCATTGAATATTCCCCCTTTTTTTGGTAGTTAAAAGTAGCAAGGTTTGTCATAAGAGGTAAACCAATAACCAAGTAGCAATATATATTACAAGAGAAAGAGAGAGACGGGAGAAAGTCTGTGCGTGAGAGACACATAAAGAGTATCCAAAATCAGGCTGTAGAGGTACAGTATATGTTGCATTAGGGAGCGTATCAATAACAATGTTGATAATGCATATGTTAGTTGTAGAAGAGTATCAGAGACCAGGTTGTAATTGTACAATATCTCTTATAAGGGAATGACCAGGCTGAAGATATGGGAAGTATCAATGACCAGGATGTATATATATATATACAATATCCTTTACATGAGGAGTATCAGTGTGAGAGTATTATATGCATACAGGTCATAGATCTTTTCTTTTATCTCTTACTTATTTCAGTCATCAGATTGCGACCATGCTGGAGCACTGCCTTCAAGATTTTTTTTTAGTCGAATGAATAGACCCCAATACTTAGTTTTGTTAAGCTTGATACTTGCACTGATCTCTTTTGCCAAACTGCTAAGTTATGGGGACATAAACACACCAACACTGGTTGTCAAGTGGTGGCGGGGGATAAACACACACACACACACACACACACACACACACACACACCACACACACACACACACACACACACCTTTTATCTTACTTGTTTCAGTCATTTTATTGTGGCCATGAGTTACTTGGTGACTTCATTGGTGTAGATGCCACACCCATGCGGAGTGTTCAGACTAAATTTGATGGCTTTTTAGGTTCCCTTTTTTTCAGGGACAGCTTGATGTATTGATGAACAGTCAATGTCATTGAGGAGCATAAATATTAACGTTGTAGCTGAGAAAAAGTTAGCCAATGTGAAGGACTGGAAGCCACCTGAATATTGAATAAGAGTTACCTGTATGATGATGATTTGTATCAGGTGTCAAAATACTAACATCATCACAACTGCTCTATGCTCTGTGAACACTGTAAGATGTGATATGGACATTATGTGAACCAAGTTCCCTCAAATTGAGGTGGTCTTTGGTGCCTCCAGTGAGGGGGACAGCATGCCATCCCAGATCTTTGAACAGGATCTCAGGCTTAATTCAGACACCCTATGATCAAACCCTGGCTGAAGGGTATTGGTGCTGGGAGGTCATATGTGTGGCAGCAGGATATGGCTCTTTGCCATAACCCCCAGAAAGAGTCACAAGTGGTTGTTGGGAAATTTTTACATCTTCATTAATTGCAATTTCTGGCCTCCTAATTTCTCCTGATTATAATCCCTTTGGATTATGGAATGCATGCACCATGTTCTGGAGCCACTTTGAGGCAATGGTGGAATATATATATATATATGTATATATATGTGTATATATATATAAAATTTCAATAGAGAGCAAATAATTTATGAGAAAAACATATATGTATATATACGAGAAAAAATATATATGTATATATATATATATATATACATGTGTGTGTGTGTGTGTGTGTGAGTGTGTGTGTGTGCATGCGTGTGTATATATATAAAATTTCAATAGAGAGCAAATAATTTATGAGAAAAACATATATGTATATATACGAGAAAAAATATATATGTATATATATATATATATATACATGTGTGTGTGTGTGTGTGTGTGAGTGTGTGTGTGTGCATGCGTGTGTATATATATATATATATATACATATATATGTGTATGTGCGTGTGCATATACACATACACAGTATCTCACAGAAGTATATATACCCCTAAAAATTTCAGTAAAATTGCCATTACTCTGATAATATCAAAGGAAATCAAATGAAATTTATACTGAATAAAATATACATGCAAACATTATACAAATTTGGAACGTAAAACAATAAACATTTTCAATGATATGAACAAAATATTAATTTTAAAGCGTTACAAAAATATGTTAAGGAAATTTGCTATATTCAATATTTTATCCATTTTTTTTTTTTACTAAATTCAAATATTGTTGATAATTTCAATTCTAATAAATTATTTCTCCTGGCATTTTTGCACCGGTTATTGTTATTGCATCTGCAGGAATTCTGATTTGTGTACCGTGGTGAGAATCTTCTTCATTGTCATTAAAATGGCACCAAAAGGAAAAGAATTGTCTGAAGATTCGAAGAAAATTATTTTTAATTTGCACAAGAATGGTTTAGGATACAAGTTAATTAGCAAACGAATACATATTAAAGTAAAGAGAGTTGCCAGAGTAATTCAGAAGTACAAAGCTACTGGACGGCTGAGCAATAAACATTGTCCATGTCATCCATCTGTTTTAACTGTGCATGATATTCGCCACATCCAATGTTGTGTGATGGACGACAGGCGTCGTACCGCTTCACCTTTGGCCCACAAAGTGTCTTCTGTTAGTGGAAAGAGTGTACCCACCCAAACAGTTTGCCGAAGTTGGAACCAGTGTGTTCTTCATGGACGCATTCCTCGTAGGAATCCTCTTTTCTCTACTAGGCATAAATCAAGTGGAGTTTCTTTTGCCGAAACCCATAAAATTATTTCTTCTGACGAGACTAAAATCAACTTGTTTGGGTCAGATGGTATTCTTTTCTACTCTAGGCACAAGGCCCGAAATTTTTGGGGAGAGGGCCAGTCGATTACATCGACCCCAGTATGCAACTGGTTCTTAATTTATCGACCCCGAAAGGATGAAAGGCAAAGTCTACCTCGGCGGAATTTGAACTCAGAACGTAAAGATCACTAAGCAT